>NC_065911.1:4242424-4545454 GCF_905147045.1 Nymphalis io
TCCAGCCTCATCGAGCGTCCATTATACGTTGCCATTTTCAGTCGTTTTATACGGTAGCCTGCCGTGAACCGGTGATTCTTAGCACCCCCTGCCCTGCCGATACCGCGACCGCTACCTTGGTCGGGCCTAGCGGGCTTGCCGGTAACTGGGGGCCTTTTTTTGGGCGCATCTGCCATTAAGGGAGGGGTTTGCCCATACTCGCCGCGCTGGGCAGGCGTGTTGGCGAGCGCAGTAGGGGGTAAGATGTTTATGGGAGGGGGGACGCTGCTGCCCATCCCCCCTTTTCCTCGTCCCTCAGTCGCCTCTTACGACACCCACGGGATGAGATTGGGGGAGTACTATTCTAAGCCGGTACTCCACGGTTACATTACAATTACCTTAATTTTTATTTATTTTATTTTTTCACAAACAAGCATAACTAGCGCCACTGCAAAGCAATCTTCAGTTCCGGATGTAACCGGTTTCTATCTGTTTACCAGAGGCCGGATGATTTCCCGCCCGGAGGGTTTCGGACACGCACTGATGTTTTCGTGTCCAAACCTTCAAGTTCCTCTGTGAAATTGAAATTAATATCGAGTTATTTATTACAGAGAGTAGATCTTTAATAAAAACAAACTTAGCTTTATTTGCTTAAGCAAAATAAAAATTGGTTTCTTTTATAACAATTACAGAATACTTTCTATTAATCTCTAATCGTCTTTCTCATAACAGATTATAAAACAATAAAGCTATCTTTTTCTGCGCCAGAACTACACACTCATCAATTATTTTCGACAAACAGTAATTTGTATCATTATGTCCAGCTTTATAACGGTGTATTTACAGGCGCAATACGGTGTAATATACTTCTTACAGTGCACGTGTCTATGTGTCAAGGTGAGCATTAATATGATAGCAAAGCATTATGTGTGTTAAATATAAAAAATTTAGAAAATACTACTTATGATACTTGACAATATCAGCACAGAGTAATAATGATAGATAAGATAATGTCTATTATCTTAAAAAAAAATCTTCTACACATCCGGCTCGAAGGACCAAGTTTTCTTTTTTGATGTAATTGAACAATAATTTTGAAAGAAAAGTAATAGAAGGAAGTTTAAAATATTTTAAGTTCGATCGTAGAACTTTTTATAACTGATTCCAGACATCAAATAATTAAGTATTAACAGTTAAGTATTTGTTGTATTGCTCATCACAATTCTTCATCATTAAAAATGCAAGATTAATCTACTGTTCTAAAATATAAGAGTTACTCACTGCTGATAGAGAAGGTGGAGTTTTGCAAGTCTCGCTGTCCAGGCTCTCGCATCTTTCGTCCGGTGGGAGTGCTGCAGCCGGACACCGACAGACCCTCCATTTGATTGTTGGATATGCTCAGTTCTATAAAGTATGAAAGAGTAAATAGTAAATATTTCAACTACGGAATTTTTAAAGTTTAGCTGAAAAGGAATAAAAGAGAAATTAAATTTTAAATTAGTGTTTAATTGAATCTTTTATATAAATGTTATCGCTGGATATATTTTGGTTGTAACAAGGTCAATACGTGTCATAAAATGAAGATAAAGTATTAAGATAATCGAATATAATAATCTGTAGGACTGTTCATACAACATATCAAGTATAAAACCAAATTATGGCTTAAATATGGTTCATTGTAAATCTAAAAATCAAACGGATCAGGTTTAATCAACGCTTATGTTTAAGTGATGGGTGAGCTCACCGGTGGGGGTCCCGTTGGTGTAGGCGGGCGAGGCCCTCGGGGATTCCCGGCCCCCGTCCGACACGTCGCTCGCCTGCTGCTCGTTACGCGCGCCGTACACCGTCGGAGAGTCCGGCGGAGTGTTCAGGAACTTTCCGAATCCTGAGATAACGAAACATACCCTACATTTTATTTCAAACTATTTTCCGAATCAAAATTATATTACACTTTATCGTTTACAAGTGATAAAATGACATGAAGCAAGTTTGAGCCCCAGGGGCTATTTCTTATACCTAACTCCTGTCCTCAAACTCGAGGGCGAAAACTAATAATGAATATTTTGTTACCTTCGACGACTCGTAGTTCGCCGTCATCGAGACAAACGCGACCATTGACGATAACGTATTGGGGACTACCAATTACGTGCTGACCCTGAAAAGATAGATTTTTCCAGTTATGGCAGTATGTCAGGAATATTCAATATCATAACACAAAAGTAATGTTATTGTAATAACAATATTATATATAACATGACTGTTTCGGGATGCCATGCTACGTTTAACGCCATAGATTTGATAGCTTTTTCCAACAACAATAGGAGTACAGATAAATAAATAACTTTCGACATTTCAATTAACCTGATGTTTTTTGGTCGAGATCTTAAATTATAATCTAGATAGGTTATATTATACATATTTCTCATGGATTAGTGATAAAATAGTTTTAAATGTCGGCGAAATTGCTATCGAAACTTTGGAAGTAAAATTAAGGTGGTGTTAGTGAAGTGAAATAGTGTTTGGATTATAAATAAAAGTGTTTTAATCAAGTACTATTAGCTAGGAGCAAATCCCAAGGAAAATGTAATTCTAGGGCTCATCTCTACTCCTTATTCGATTGAATTGTATAAGGGGTATTACAGATTTGATCAAATTTGGAGGCTTGGGGCTTACTCCAACCCGCATTGGAGCAGCGTAGTGGAATAAGCTCCAAACCTTCTCCTCAAAAGGGAGAGGAGGCCTCAGCCCAGCAGTGGGACATTAACATGCTGGTACTTTGATCAAATCTACTAATCGAATGGTTCGTACGTTACAAATATACGTACATTAATGACCATATGCAATAGGGGAGGGGGGGGGGGTCAGTACCACGAATATGTTGAAGTCGACGGCGTGGTGGTGCGTGTGCGCGGAGACGGTGCGCTCGTGGCGGGGGTCCCACAGCTCCAGGTCAGCGTCGGCACCCGCGGCCACGCGGTCCTTGCGCGGCCACAGGTGGAACACGCGCGCCGCCGCCGCGCTGCTCACCGACACGAAGCGGCACGGGTCCATGGCGCCTGCGCGTACACGCGGTGAGTCGACCACACCGCGCATGGACTTGGCGATGTAAGAAATAATAACCATTCCTAACATTGCCGATGTGCCCCCGATCTTGGGAGCTGAGATATTTTGCCTTTTTTGCCTGTTACACTGGCTCACTCACGCTTCAAACCGGAACGCAACAATTTCTGAACTGTCATAAAATTATTAATTATATTTCGTGATATATTATATTTCGATATTTCCCCGCAATAGTACCCGAGGAGTTTCATTTATTTGAACAGTCTAAACTCTAGAGAGTGCATTACACAATGAATTTTCGGGCAAGACGATTCGTGATTACCCTCGAAAACAATTTGCAAACATGGCTTAAAAGTGAAATGGGGCGGTAGTTTTTCAGAAGAGCTTTATCACCCTTCTTGAAAAACAGCACCACCACACTTCTGCTCCATGTCTTCAGTGTTATACCATTGTGGAGGACGGAATTAAAGATGTTAGCCATCTCTCTCAGAACTGGTGTGCCTCCTGCTTTGAGAAGCTCTGAGGTATTTCCGTCATCTCCTGAAGCCTTGTTGTTTCCAAGTTGCCCGAGAGCAATCCTAATCTCGCCCAAATCGATGTCGGGAAGATCGTCTGATAGATGGCGTGTTAGTCTGGCTCGTGGGTCATCCGCACTGTGGGACTTAGGTGGAGGTACTCGTGATGAGTATAAATCGCCATAGTACTTTTCGACTTCAGCTAGAATCTCTGGTTTTGAGGTGACGGTTGTGCCTTGTATGGTTCTGTGTTTTGTCAGGTGACAACAGGAGGTATGTGACTTTGCAAGAACCTTTGAGCCCCTATTGAGTGCTATAGCATCTTCAATATTCCGGGAATTCGCTCGTCTTGTGTCACGCCTTATTAGTTTTTTAACCTTCCTGTTAAGTGCCTGACACTCAGATGGCGTCATGTTCTGCTGTTCTCGTCTCCTCGTCATCTCGTTCAGAGTTTCGCCTGAGAGCTTCGACTTACGTCCATTGCTCTTTTGTCGAAAGTAATTTTGGCCTACCTCGCGGATGACACGCACCAGACCATTGGTGGCGTCGTCAATACCCTGCCTGGTTTCCAACATGGCAAATCGGTTCTGTAGTTCCAGCTGGAAGCTTTCGCAACCAGCTTCGACCTGAGGCAGAGTTGGTCTAAGAGTCGACTTCATTAACCGCGATCGTTCTATTTTAGTGTTAATATTCAGGGTGCCTCTTACCAGGCGATGATCACTTCCAGTGTTTACCCTGTTGATCACGGAGACATCCCTAAATATTTGGCGCTTATTGGATAAAATTAAGTCGATCTCATTCATCGCTATGTTATCAGGGCATCGCCAGGTCCACTTCCTTTGGGGCTTTTTCTGGAAAAATGAATTCATCAGAAATAATCGCTGAGCCTCGAGGAAGTTTACCAGCATTTGTCCCCGATGATTTCTGCGCCCATAGCCGAATTTTCCTACCCTCGATTCACCATCTTCTTGTACTCCCACTTTGGCATTGAAGTCACCCATAACAATTGTGTAGAAGGTATTGGTACGAGACATAGCTTTCACTATGTCTTCGTACATGGCTTCGACCTCTTCGTCAGTGTATGTAGACGTTGGGGCATACACTTGTATAACCTTCAAGGCATACCTCTCGGTTATCTTTAAGACAAGGTATGCCACCCTCACCGACACACTGCCAACCTCCACGACATTGCATCTGAGTGACTTGTGGATCAAAAAGCCGACGCCACCTTGGGATGCTTGGTGTCCTTCTCGGAAGTAGAGTAAGTGACCGGCATCTAGTGTCATCGTGTCCTCGCCCTGTCTTCGGATTTCTGATAGATATTATTATTATTATAATAGATCTAAGGGTAAAAGTTGAAATACTTAGAAGTAACCACGACATGCAAAAATGACACTAAGCATCTAAAATAATAATGAAAGAAACCAGTGACAGATTTTTGACAATCAAAACGCTTCTATATTGAAATATATTAATACATATTATCTCTATGGCAGCTATATGTCTGTTCGTAACTGTTAATTGTTAATGGCTGTGTGTGTCCGGAACGAAGCTGAACGCCTGAATTTTTTTATAATAACGATGTTAATCCCCTGAAAACAGGGGTCTGGAACAGCATTCTTGAATTTCCGGAGTCCGAAAAAGCAAGAATGCTGTATAAACTTCTTATAATAGGATTAAACCGCATAAACTCGATTATAATTCTGTATTTTTAAGCTCCTACAGGAGCCATGATCACTATGTGCCCAAACTCCTTAAAAATTTAGATTAACTGTTGATTGTATTTGTGCCAAATGGGAGTTTTCTGAGACCTTTAACAAATTACATAAAAGTGAATTCGAGTGAACCGAGCACGTCTTTTACGATTTATTTTTTGTGAATGTTTGTATCAGAGCTTATAAGGTATGACGCTAGAAAAATGCGTTACGCGTTTCCCCCACGGGAACAGTGGGGTTTATGTGGGGCTCGCTGGTGTCCTAGGCGCCGAGTGCGCCCCGAACATCGGAACATCCACTAAAAAAGCAGCGGTAGCCTTTCCGTCTTAACGAGGAGCGCCACGGGATCGCTTGCGCATGCTACCGTGACGAAACATATAATACCTGTGTTAACCGCCTTCTGCCAGAGTATAGCCATACGATCTTCAACACCATTAACACCATTGGGTATCTTGATGAAGTTGCCTTTCCCGAGCTCCTTGTCCTTCTCGTGGAAAGTGCAGTTGTCGCTGGCTATTATTTGCAAATCGTCACTGGAATATAAATATTAAAATATAATTATAATAATCGACGTGACATTATAAATTCGATATGGTTTTGTTATGTTTTATGTCTGTATACACTTTTGTAATATAATGTAGGTGGTGTAATATATTGAGTATGAGTATGTTGCGAGTGTATTTTTGTGTGGTGTAGTAAAATATGGTGTTGTGTATTGTCGTACTGTTTACACTGATATCAAATATCGGCTATAGCTTGGTGTGGTGAGGTGTAACGTGGTATGGTTGAATTTAGTGTATCGTGGTGTGTGGCGAGTAGTGTATCGTGGTGTGTGGCGAGTAGTGTATCGTGGTGTGTTGCGGTACACGTATACAGACTGCGCGAGCGCGTCGACGATGGCGGCGGGCGTGTCCCGCGCGCGCAGCGGCGGCGACAGCACGTGCGCCGCCGCGTGGCGGAAGCACGCGTTGCCGTAGTGGGAGCCTGCGGTACGACACGTACATTATACTAACGCACCTTTTTTATAGAATGGGAAGGCGGACGAGCATATGGGCCACCTGATGGTAAGTGGTCCCCGACGCCCATAGACATTGGCATTGTAAGAAATGTTAACCATCGCTAACATCACCGATGCGCCCCCAACCTAGGGAACTAAGGTGTTATGTCCCCTGTGCCTGTAATTACACTGGCTCACTCGCCCTTCAAACAATACATATGTAGAGTTTGTTTACATAAAGTTCAACCCAGTCACCAGATTAACCGTATCTATTTTTATGACAATGCTTTCATTCTTTGAGGGGGTTTTCGTAACTTACTCCATAATATACAACAAAAGAACCAAACTACCAATTAAATGAGTTAACGAAAATAGTTCAATTAGTTTCGACATTCGACAATCAGCCAAATACCAAGTATAAAATTAAGTTTTATAATTTAATGATAACATTTATATTTGAAATGAATCAAAACAATGAGTCGAATGATGAATGGAAAAATGATTCTTTCGGTATTTTTTTTATTACCGTGTTCTTGTTTATATGATAAAGAAACCTAAACAATTATATAACAAAATGATTGAATACAATTACGGATTTAGCTATAAATTAATATTGTTTAGGGGTGTGATTAGTTAAACGATGCTGTTTTATTCTTTCAAATGTCAAATCAATGATGAGAAAAAGAGACAAATCACTGGGACTAAATATCCGCTATATAAGTAAGACCGCTAATGTGTCTAAGCTATTATAACAGATAAAAAATATCTACATACGATTTAAAACAAAAAAAAAGTTATTTTAAAAGCTAAGGACCCTTTTACTCCTTAAGATTTTTTGATAATAACTTTGTGGTGTACATACCATCACTACCAATGCTAGCGGCCAGGGTTTCACCGATCAACGGCTGCTTCTGCCGAGTCCTAGCGAGACGGAGAGCTTGGACAGCGCTCTTTGACATCATATGTACTATGTAGAGCGGAGAGTTCATCTGAAAAATACAGAAAATTTAGATTTTGAGACATACGTTGTTTTGCTGACTGTAATATTTTATTGTGTTGTCTTTTGAATGATATACCTCCAAATAAAATTTGTTTCTAATATTTTTAGTAAACATCAATTTTTGCCTTAATCTATAACAAAATTCCTTCACCACTGATGGTGAAGTAAAACATCGTGAACAAACCTGCATGTGTCTAATTTCATTGAAATAATGCCACATGTGTATTCTACCAACCCGCATTGGAGCAGCGTGGTGAAATAAAAAAAGGGAGAGGAGGCCTTAGCCCAGCAGTGGGACATTAGCGGGCTGTTACCGTTTTATACAACAAATATAATGTACTGACTCAAAATAGTATGGCCTACTGCGCAGGAAATATTATAATGCGTACAAGTATGTATATGATAAACACAGACTCACTCTTTATTTCTTTACTCTCATAATCTGATGGGATGGCAGACTCGACAGGAATAGGAAGAGAGCACAAGTGCGTGTTATAGCAGGTACACAGGTTTCTGTTCGAACCCTGATTGGTATTTGTATGTATATATTAATAGTTTTACCTGGTTAGCGATGACACAAGCTCTGTTGACAGCCTCAGCCTCAACTTCCTCATCCCTGGAGAACGCATGACCCTCGGGGCCGGTCACTCCCGCAGCCAGCAGCTTCTCAGTATTGCGAGCTATTATACTGCCGTTTTCAGCGTGAATCTGCAATTATGACGTCGATTTTTATACAGATTGTTTTAAACGCAATGTAATGATGATATTATGATAAAAGTTAAATGACTTTATGATTTAATAATGCATTCTAAGTTTATAAAATCACGTTAATAAAATGCCCTATGAAAGATTTTCATGCGAATATATGGGCATTATACTCGTGTTATGTTAACTTAACTGTAGCCTTTTTTTTAGCACAGAAAAAACATGGTACACGTTTCCCCCACGGGTACAGTGGTGGGGGGGAGGATGTGGGGCTTGCCGGTGTCTAAAGCGCCGAGTGCGCCCCTAACATCAGAATACCTACTAAAAAACCAGCGGTACCCTTTCCGTCTTAACAAGGAGCGCCACGGGATCGCTTTCGCATGCTACCGTGAACTATACAGCCTGTTCCAATCTGAGATCTGCTCAAGATAAACAAACATTGGATTTACGAATTTCATGCAATTTGCTCTTGATCAATATATTTAAATTAATTACTTCAATCCACCATTGAACCACTTATATCCATTTTAAACTTCTATAGTTTCGATATCAACATCGAATTAACGAATGAATGATGAATGTCAAAGATTATTCTCGACCAAATATCGCGTAAATTTAATGTCAAAGTTGTTTTTTTTACTACTCTTGTGGTTGAAACAGACCATACAAATCTGATTATTCAAAACAATATATATATATTGTTGTTTCTAAATATATATATATATATACATAAATATATATATATATATACATAAATATATATATATATATATATATATATATATATATATATATATATATATATATATATATATATATATATATATTTAAGAAGATTCCTTAAAAAGTAACCAATAATTTTAGACGAGAAGATTTTTGAGCAACTTTATGAATACCCCATCTCATCCCGTGGGGGGCGTAGAAGTCGACCCGAGGGAATATACACCAGAGAACGGACAGCAGCGTCTCTCTGAGTACTATGACTAACTTACTGCGATCGCCAACCCGTCTGCCAAGCGTGGCGATTATGGCATATCCCCTCATGATTCGCGCAACTAAACCACGGCCCCTAGTCCCCGGCAGCCCTGCTATTCCTAGCCTTGGTAACAGCTGTGGTAACGGCGGGACAGGGGGTGCTAAGAATCCCCGGCAGATTTCGTGTTACCAACACCGACGACCTCTGGCCCTGGCAACATATAACACGCGTACACTGCGGACCGACGAGAAGATCATCGAACTGGAGGAAGAATTGAGCAGGTTACACTGGGATATCGTCGGATTATCCGAAGTCCGAAGACAGGGGGAGATGATCCTGAAATCCGGTAACCTTCTCTATTTCCGAGAGGGCGATCAACTGTCTCAGGGTGGTGTCGGGTTCATAGTCCACAAGTACCTCGTTAACAACGTTGTGAAAATCGAGAGCGTGTCGGCTAGGGTGGCGTACTTTATACTCAGAATCACCAAGCGGTATTCTTTGAAGGTCATACAGGTATACGCGCCGACTTCGACACACTCCGACGATGAGGTTGAGGTCATGTATGAGGATTTATCTAAAGCCATACATACCAACAAGACTCATTTCACTGTTGTAATGGGGGACTTTAACGCGAAGCTGGACAAACGATACGGTGATGAGTTAAAGGTGGGACCTCATGGAATTGGAGACCGCAACCCTCGGGGCCAGATGTTGGCCGACTTTATGGAGAAGGAGGGACTCTTTATGATGAACTCCTTTTTCAAGAAGCCAGGTCAGCGTAAATGGACCTGGGTGAGCCCTGATGGGAAAACCAAGAATGAGATAGACTTCATCTTGTCGACGAGAAGACAAATATTTAATGACGTCTCCGTGATCAATGCAGTCAAAACTGGGAGCGATCACAGACTCATAAGAGGCTCGTTAAATATCAATGTTAAACTCCAGAGGTCCCGACTGATGAAGTCTACGCTCCGACCATCACTTCTCGAAATCCGAAATCCCGAAGCCTTTCAGCTCGAACTCCGAAACCGATTCGATTGCCTAGCAGACTGCGAGGAAGTGGACAACGACAGGCTTGTGGAAACTGTCCGTACGGCTGGGTCTAAGACCTTCAAGACCAGCCGTACAAAAGGAACCAAAAAGATCTCTGCCTCTACCCTACGGCTTATGGAGGAAAGACGGAAAATGATTCTGACGTCCCCAGCTGATGCTGCCGGCTATCGGCTGATCAACAGACAGATTTCAAAGTCTCTAACTCGCGACACTCGCCAATTTAATACAATGCGCATTAAAGAGGCCATTTAGCGGAACAAAGGCTCTAAAGTGTTCGCCAGAGATCTGTCTGTTGGTCAGAGTCAACTGACAAGGCTGAAACTGAGGATGGCAGAATAGTCATGTCAAGATCTGAGCTGTTGGAAGAGGTTGAGAAGTTCTACGGTCAGCTGTACACGACAGCTCAATCACCTGTCAGTAGTCATGCTGCAGATCCCAGAGCAAGACTAACCCGACACTACACTGAAGATTTTCAGGACGTCAGTCTTTTCGAGATTAGAATGGCTCTCGGACAACTCAAAAACAACAAGGCACCTGGTGATGATGGTATTACAGCCGAGCTTCTGAAGGCGGGTGGTACACCGATCCTCAGGGCTCTTCAGAGGCTTTTTAACTCCGTCATTGCCAAAGGTCAAACGCCAAAAGCATGGCACGGAAGTGTGGTGGTACTTTTCTTTAAGAAGGGTGATAAAACCCTTCTGAAGAATTACAGGCCCATCTCACTGCTGAGTCATGTTTACAAGTTGTTTTCGAGAGTCATTACGAATCGTCTCGAGCGAAGGCTTGACGACTTCCAGCCACCCGAACAAGCCGGATTCCGGAAAGGCTTTAGCACCATAGACCACATACATACGCTGCGGCAAGTTATACAGAAGACTGAGGAGTATAACCAGCCACTTTGCTTAGCGTTTGTGGACTATGAGAAAGCCTTTGATTCGATCGAAACCTGAGCCGTGCTGAATTCTCTTCAAAGGTGCCAAATTGATTATCGGTATATCAGGGTGTTAAAGTGCTTGTACGAGAACGCCACCATGTCGATCCGACTCCAGGATCAGAACTAAAAACCTATCCAACTACAGAGAGGTGTAAGACAGGGAGACGTGATATCTCCGAAACTGTTTACCGCTGCATTGGAAGATGTTTTAAAGCTTCTGGACTGGAACGGACTTGGCATCAATATCAACGGCGAATACATCACTCATCTTCGATTTGCCGATGACATTGTAATTATGGCTGAGACCTTGGAAGACCTCGGCACTATGCTCAATGACCTCAGCAGGGTTTCCCAACAAGTAGGTCTAAAATGAACATGGACAAGACGAAAATCATGTCGAACATCCATGTTGCACCCACTCAAGTCAAGGTTGGAAATTCTGCACTCGAAGTTGTAGACAACTATGTCTACCTAGGTCAGACCATCCAACTAGGTAGGTCCAACTTCGAGAAAGAGGTCAATCGTCGAATTCAACTCGGCTGGGCAGCGTTCGGGAAGCTACACGATATCTTCTCATCCCAAATACCGCAGTGTCTCAAGTCGAAAGTCTTCGACCAGTGTGTGTTGCCAGTCATGACTTATGGATCAGAGACGTGGTCGCTCACAATGGGCCTCATAAGAAGGCTCAAGGTCACTCAAAGGGCAATGGAGAGGGCTATGCTCGGAGTTTCTCTGCGAGATCGAATCAGAAATGATGAAATCCGCAGGCGAACCAAAGTAACCGACATAGCCCGAAGAATTGCTAAATTGAAGTGGCAGTGGGCGGGGCACATTGCTCGCAGAACCGACGGCCGCTGGGGCAGAAAGGTTCTCGAGTGGCGACCACGAACCGGAAGACGCAGCGTGGGCAGGCCCCCTACAAGGTGGACCGACGACTTAGAACGAGTCGCGGGAAGCCGTTGGATGCGGACAGCGCAAGATCGGCCAACGTGAAAATCCTTGGGGGAGGCCTTTGTCCAGCAGTGGACGTCTTTCGGCTGGTGATGATGATGATGATTTATGAATAAATATATTTTAGTTAATTCTCAACTCAAATACAATTTGGCTATAGTTATCACACGAAACAAGAAAGCCGAGATGGCCTAGTGGTTAGAACGCGTGAATCTTAACCGATGATCATGGGTTCAAGCCCGGGCAAGCACCACTGAATGTTCATGTGCTTAATTTGTGTTTATAATTCATCTCGTGCTTGACGATGAAAGAAAACATCGTGAGGAAACCTGCATGTGTTTAATTTCATTGAAATTCTGCACATGTGTATTCTACCAACTCGTATTGGAGCAGCGTGGTGGAATAAGCTCCAAACCTTCTCCACAAAAGGGACAGGAGGCCTTAGCCCAGCAGTGGGAGATTAAAAAGGTGTTACTGTACTGTACTGTACTATCAAACATAACATCTTAATTTGTACTCACTAGAGGCAACGCCTTCAATTCGACACATGTCTCCATGAACTGGCAGAGCTCGTAATCATTCAGCATCCAGGCATCCTTGTAAGACATAAACATCTTGAACGAGTTGATGCCATGCTCCGCAACCAGCTGCTGCATTTCTTTCTTCACAGATGGCGACCACCAGGTGACACCGACGTGGAGAGCGTAGTCACAGCACACCTGAAGGAAGATTTTAAGATGGTAAGTAAGGAGGTAGCGATAAGTGGTCAGTGAGCCATAGGCATTTTAAGCATTATCTATTCACTGCTCTGGAAATATTGGAATTTTAATTTATGTAATCTTTAAACCATGTAATAATTGACTCGCTCAGTGTTCTCGATAATAGATTAATCATTTTTATATTAATATTTAGAGAAATTGAAGCCTGAATCTTTGATATTTATTTTGTGTTTGTTTTATATGTTTCACTCATAGCTAGTCCATAATATATTATGACATTCCAAACTTAAAATAAACGGAATATTCTAGAACGCCTCACGTAGTTTCATGACCACATTCTACATATTTACGAAAGTTTAACTGCTTTACTGTTACAACTAAAATTTAAAAGCGGACGTTTTTAACGGTCAACAATAAAACCAACTATGTAATTTATGAATATACTTTCACTAATTTAAATAGTAATTACTTAGTTTAGGGGAAATGCATGTTAAAACATACATATAAAAGTATTACTTGAATTACACTCGAAAACTCGAAAAGCGGTCACTAAAACGGTATGCATTTTAATTGAGTGAAAAGTGATTTCATACAGAACGAATTGATTTGTTTTTCACTCGATTCCCCTTAAAGTATTGAAATAATAGCTTATTCCTACTCCGATTGGAATAGATAAGTATAATATGTTCAAAATAATGAGACATTTTATTTAAGATTTTATAGTAGACCGCGTTTGCCTAGGAACTACCAGTGAGTACCGAATAGCTAGTAATTTAAATATACTTATAGTCTATATAACATCGCCTACACTAAGGCTTCTATGGAAATAAAAACATAAACAATTAACTTAATTAAAATAATAGAATAGATAAACAAAAAGTAAAGATAACGGAACAATAGTGCTTCTAAGATCCTCATTGAATAAATAATGTTTTAATTTTAACAAGTTGATACAAGCATTTAAAAAAAAACAATTATCAACTTAACCGGTATAAACTATAAAAATCAGACTCGTATAATCATTATTCATGTATGTTCAATTCATAAAAGTTACGACCACGAGAAACCGCGTAGTAGAGTTAGAAGAGTTGAGTTTTATCACAGACAAAAATACTAGATAAAAAAGTCTGTCACAGTGACAAGAATTCTTCCATACTTGTGACTGCGATATATATCGCTACGGTCAAAATAAATATTCATAAAAAACAAAATTATTTAATATTATTAGGCAATAGCGACTTTTTTTACCCGTGACAGATTTTCGCTGTTAGTTCAAAAATAAATATTTACGTAATTACGATGGGTCATTTAATTAAATATTATCTTAACTTCATTATATTCGCAAATCGCATTTTGTACCAATTAAAAGATTTATTCGATAAAGTATTTTAAATATGGGTCTTGACCAGACTATTAGCCAGTCAACACCCTTTCAAGATAAATCTTGTTTCATAACGACAAGACGTCAATACTAAAATAACAGCTCTCAGGCACCCTACTAAACCGAAACAACCAAACGATAGCGCGATTTAAAATACACCCAACGCCATCTATGAGCTGCGGGAACGAACTAAATGCGTAACTTGCTGAAATGTTAAAACGGCAAACTATATAAATATTCAGACAGAAATCTTTTTTTATGTTTGTTTTATAAGCAATTTATAGTGAGAATTTTTTCACTTATATTTTCTATAAAAAGGTTCAATTTATTAAAAATTTAATTAAAAAAGGTATTTTCAAATAAATATTAGTAAATTTCACAGATGATAAAAAGTATAAGTGGTTTTTCAAAGATTTATTTTATATCATTGTAACAATATTGTTGATTGACGAAAATCAGTAGCTACTAAGTTTCTTGCCGGCTTACTTGGCAAGAAACTCTACATTTTTATTTTTTATAGAATAGGAAGGCGGTCGAGCATATGGGCCACCTGATAGTAAGTGGTCATCAACGCCCACAGACATTGGCATCGTAAGAAATGTTAACCATCGCTTACATCGCCAATGCGCCACCAACCTTGGGAACTAAGATGTTATTTTGCGGCAGAATATCTGAGGAGTGGGTGGTACCTACCCAGACGAGCTTGCACAAGGCTCTACCACCAGTGAAATACATTCCGAATCGGTGGCGTATTTCATACGCTTACGGTTTTAACACAAACACTTCGTTAAATCACTGATACAATATCAACCGTCAATTGTTTGTTTTATTGAATTTATATTGAATTACTGTCGTATTAAGTATTTTAATATACTACTAATGCGGCACTACGGTATATATATATAAAACAGATTTTATAAGTAAATTACTTTATTTTCATTAAGACAGGTGTAGTATTATTTATTTATAAAAAATATTTATTTTGATCTGATCTAAAAACAAAGACAAATAGTTGAATAATGGTATTGTATGTTATTCGTTTTATTTTTAAATAAAGGTATAAATAAAACAAGTATTTGTGAGATTACATTGTTTATTCGTGACAATGCAGAATGTAAAGGACAGACGTACAAAAATTATAAAACACTATAAAATATGATGCCGATTACAAAGATAAATAACGATTCAAAGGTAATAGTGTAGAGTCTAATACAAGATATAAGATCTTTGGTTACACAAAGTTCGTAGGAAGTATTTTAAAAATATCAATTACAATTGATGATAATAGATGGCGTTACTTGTACAAAGTATGTCGTTAGAGAGTAGAGAAATAATGTTAAGTGCTAATAATTCTAAGAATCTTAAAATAATTAATTTATACTTATTAATAGCGTCAAATAACATTTTCAACTGGAACACACGAATAGGTTTTATAATAACATTATAATAAGTACAATAGGTTTCTACAGAAAAGATTTAACTGTAATGTTAAAAATAATTGTGACATCTGATACAAAAATAACATAACATATAATAGCATATAATATATCATTCAAACGAAGAACACAATCACATCTGAAGCTACCAACTATATTATTTTTCATTAATAATCTTAACTAACTGTAAAATATTAGACCAATACAGTTTGACACTACATGAGTATAAAATTTTAATTTCAGAATATGTTTTGGCTAGAAAATTACAAAATTGTTTTTTTTTTCTACTCGGCTAGAATTATAAAGTTTAAATAAATTTTTGACACTATATTATAAATAAATGCCTTCCTGATAGCATTCCATTGTTACCGTTAACGTCACAAGTACATTGGCATTTACAGACTTATTATATTCAATGGTATTAACAATGTTTAATTGCTATATATTTTATGATAATATTCATTTAATTTGGCCTTATTACTAAGTAGATTTTCGTGTGCAGAAGAAAATTTATTCTTTTTTAATATTGGCAATTCCTGTTTTCAAGAAAAGCTTAGAAACTCTAAGTGGCCCATATACGTCGGACTATTGAGGCTTCAATAATTTACTCGTTTTACCTTTGTATTACACGGTCAGCCATTACACAAAATAAATTGCTCGTTGGCTTTCTGGTTATTAAAAAATAACTCTCCAAAAAGTTCTTAGTGAAACCGGATCAGTTTTGTCACATTTTTTATTCATAATTTATTTAAACTTTATAAAACTCCACATTCACTATTTGGTCAATTATAATTCCAATACAAAATATTGTTAAACATCTTAAAACGCTAATAACATAAAAATATTTTTTTACCATGGTGTAAAAACGTTCGTCTAAATCTAATTTTGTCTATGGAATCAGTCTATAGATTAGAGAACTGAATAAATAAACGCGAGTTATATTTTCTAGAACTACATGCATAGAGTAAGCATTTCTAATATACGACGATATAGTTACATAATTTCTCATAAAGTACATAAAAAAGAAATGCCATTCAATTATTGAGTTAGACATATTTCGTCCAATCGAAATGCTTTGATGTAAAATTAATAATAAATCTAAATTATATATGTAGTAATAATAGCCCATATCCCACTGTTGGACAAAGATCACTTAAGTTTCAGTGCGGGCGAAAAATCATAAAAGTATATGAGTTATATAAAAAATAGAACTCAGTATAACATAAGGTGAAATCATTTACCCGTATTTGGGGAAAAATGGTTCATTTTTATCAGTTGTTTACACATTTATAACCGTTGTGAGTAAAATGCACTATACAAGCTCTCTAAGTATAGCACATTTTGTTTTGTCAGTCCATACAAGTATTTGTACTAACTCGTATGAAGTTTCTTTTGGATATAATATATTTGTGATAGAACCCACATTTATTATAAAATTTTTCTTCACTGCATATTTTACTTTAAAAAAAACCTCACATTTTATATATGCAATTTGTATTATCAATTGTCATTTTTAGATATTTTTTGTGTCTTATCTAATCAATAAAATCAAAAATATTGTTATGAAAGATTTTTGTATGAAATCTTATAAACAACTTAAAAATTGTATTTAAAAAGCAAAATAATATATACTTCGATATAAATAAACCGATCTTATGTTAAATTATGTGATTATAGCATATATAAGATAACGTAGATTGGTTCCTGAACGCTCCAAGCTCAAACACAAATGCGCTTTATTTGTGAAAAAATAAAAATAAAGTCCAATAACAATAACGGAACAAAATTCCTTACTAGTAAAAACCATATGCGTTGGTTTTCAATTATATGTCAAATAAATATTACTTTTCTTATAAACTCCTTTATTCATAAAGTTTATTAAACAATATCATAAGATTGTGGTATTAAAAACGGTCAATTTTATTTATTATATTATATAATTTAATTCAAAATACACTTTTTCAAAGCTTTTAGGGGCAATTTCGTCATTTTCAGTATGTTAGTACTATGTTGTTTAAAAAATGTTTATGAGTAAAACGGTTTGTATTATAGAAAAGTGAAATTATTCACAATTATCCTGTTTATCATAAATATGTTTACAAACTGGTTCGATATATAGGTATGGTAGATTCATAACATATGTATGCTTCTATATAAAATATAGTCATTAACGAATACAGTCAAATGTAATTATAACGGTTACATTACAATCACCTTAATTTTTATTTATTTTATTTTTCCACAAACAAGCATAACTAGCGCCGCTGCAAAGCAATCTTCAGTTCCGGATGTAACCGGTTTCTATCTGTTTACCAGAGGCCGGATGATTTCCCGCCCGGAGGGTTTCGGACACGCACTGATGTTTTCGTGTCCAAACCTTCAAGTTCCTCTGTGAAATTGAAATTAATATAGAGTTATTTATTACAGAGAGTAGATCTTTAATAAAAACAAACTTAGCTTTATTTGCTTAAGCAAAATAAAAATTGTTTTCTTTTATAACAATTTCAGAACACGTTGTATTAATCTCTAATCGTCTTTCTCATAACAGATTATAAATAAATAAAGCTATCTTTTTCTGCACCGGAACTACACACTCATCAATTATTCTCGACAAACAGTAATTTGTATCATTATGTCCAGCTTTACAACGGTGTATTTACAGGCGCAATACGGTGTAATATACTTCTTACAGTGCACGTGTCTATGTGTCAAGGTGAGCAATAATATGATAGCAAAGCATTATGTGTGTTAAATATAAAAAATTTAGAAAATACTACTTATGATACTTTGACAATATCAGCACAGAGTAGTAATGATAGATAAGATAATATCTATTATCTTAAAAAAAATCTTCTACACATCCGGCTCGAAGGACCAAGTTTTCTTTTTTGATGTAATTGAACAATAATTTTGAAAGAAAAGTAATAGAAGAAAGTTTAAAATATTTTAAGTTCGATCGTAGAACTTTTTATAACCGATTCCAGACATCAAATCATTAAGTATTAACAGTTAAGTATTTGTTGTCTTGCTCATCATAATTCTTCATCATTAAAAATGCAAGATTAATCTACTGTTCTAAAATATAAGAGTCACTCACTGCTGATAGAGAAGGTGGAGTTTTGCAAGTCTCGCTGTCCAGGCTCTCGCATCTTTCGTCCGGTGGGAGTGCTGCAGCCGGACACCGACAGACCCTCCATTTGCTTGTTGGATATCCTCAGTTCTATAAAGTATGAAAGAGTAAATAGTAAATATTTCAACTACGGAATTTTTAAAGTTTAGCTGAAAAGGAATAAAAGAGAAATTAAATTTTAAATTAGTGTTTAATTGAATCTTTTATATAAATGTTATCGCTGGATATATTTTGGTTGTAACAAGGTCAATACGTGTCATAAAATGAAGATAAAGTATTAAGATAATCGAATATAATAATCTGTAGGACTGTTCATAGAACATATCAAATATAAAACCAAATTATGGTTTAAATATGGTTCATTGTAAATCTAAAAATCAAACGGATCAGGTTTAATCAACGCTTATGTTTTTGGCTGCTGAACAAAATTAATGAATTACACTGCACAAGAGACTCAACTACAAAAAAATCAATTATAGACCACGTAAGTACAAATTTAAGCACGAATAATTTCATTATTAACTCATCATTATCAGATCACAAAAACATATATGTTCAATTGAATAAATTCAAAGCTCCAAAAAGAATACGAACCACTTATGAAGCTATAGATTACACAAAGTTGTACAGTTCCCTAGAGTCCTCGCAATTGATTAACTCAATTGAGAACTATACAGAGCTTGAAAATATAATAAAACAATATGTTATGGACTGTAAAGAAAGAAAAACCAAAATTTTAAACCACATAAGAGATGATTGGATAAGCAAAGATATCGTCGATGGAATAAGTCAGAGGAACTTTTTATGGACGCAATATAAAAACAATCTCGACAATGAGTATGTAAAAAATCAATTTTATTCAAAGAGAAATGAAATAGGTACGTTGATACAAAATACAAAAGATACATACTATTACAAACTATTTACAAACAACGCAAAGAATCCTAATAAAATTTGGACCTTAGTTAATAAATTATGTAGTAATAAAATAAGTCAAAGTTGTGCTCCCTCTAAAATAATAGTAGAATCAAAAATAATTTCTGATATAAACGATATTTGTAACGTATTTAACAAATATTTCGCAACAATAGGTTTCCTCTTAGCAAAAAGAATACCAACACGACACCACAGCGTGTGTGTAGGATACACACAATTAATACAATCAATGAACATGAACTTGTAACATTCAAACCGTGTAGCTTTTGTGAGATTGAAAGACTGATAGGGGATCTTGATTCGAATGCAAGTAGTGGTATAGATAAGATTAGCACAAAAGTATTGAAATGTTTATGTAATTTAATATCAAAATGTCTGGCACGCTGTTTTAACAAGCTTATGTCCGAGGGACTATTCCCAGACTCATTAAAGGTCGCAAAAATAACACCTATACACAAATCTGGATCTTTAACAAACCCAGAAAATTATCGTCCAATATCTGTGCTACCTGTTCTCTCAAAAATCTTAGAAAAATTAATTCACAACCGCTTAATAACGTATTTGGACTCTTTTGATTTCATTACTGAACGACAATACGGCTTTAGAGCTAGAAGTAACACCACTGCTGCAACTGTAGATCTAGTAACAAAAATAAGACAGAACCTAGATAGAAAGAACATAGCTCTGGGCGTATTTATCGACTTAAAAAAAGCCTTTGACACCGTAAGTCATAAAATCTTATTACATAAACTTCAAAACATAGGTATCAAAGGTACTGTACTAGAAATGTTAAAATCGTACCTAACAAACAGATTGCAAATCGTCAAAATTGGTGATATACAAAGTAGTGCTTTGCCTGTCACCTGTGGTGTTCCACAGGGCTCAATTTTGGGACCACTTCTCTTTTTAATTTATGTAAACGATATTGTAACTTTGAAACTAAATGGTCACCTGACTTTGTATGCAGATGACACCTGTTTATTCTATTTCGGTAATAACATAAATGATATAATTTCTCAAGCTCAACGTGATTTAGATGTTTTGCATAAATGGTTCAATCAAAATCTTTTAACTATTAACGTTTCCAAAACTTGTTACATTGTATTCAAAACTAAAAATAAAAGGATTGCACCGCATGTTCCATTAACTATTGACAATTTTCCAATTGAGCAGAAAAACTGTGAAAAATATTTAGGGTTACGAATAGACAATCACTTAACTTTCAAATATCAAGTAGATTACATTAATAAAAAACTTTCCTCTTTAATTGGGTCATTAACAAATATTTCAAAATGCTTACCTAAAAAAATAAAGTATAACATCTACAATTCGCTAGTAAAATCGCATTTATTGTATTTAATAGAAATATGGGGTAATACTGGAAAAACAAAACTGCAAGAACTACAAAGAAAACAAAATAAAATTATTAAAATACTTTTTAGATATCCACCTTTGACATCAACAACTAAACTTTACAAAGAAACAAATATTATGAACTTACGACAACTTTATGTATATAATTCTTGTATTCTCATTAGAAAAATTATTAATAAATCGATACATTCAGAATTGTCATTTATAAAACAAAGCAATAAACGTAGCACCCGTAGACCAAGCTTATTAGTACTCCCAAAAATTAGAACCAAATTTGAAAAAAAAAATATAACTTTCGATGGAGCACAACTATATAACAAATTACCATCTTATATAAAAAATGTAAGCTCAGTTAACGGGTTCAAGTCTCAACTCTCAAAATATATTTTAGAGAATACCCACTTTTGTACCGATTAAAATACACACATCTATTTTACTATATTACATTCCGTTAACTAAGTATCTATAAGGCGAATATATTTTTTGTCATCTTTACATTTATCATACTGTTCTCATGTAAGTGAATCTTTTTTTTTTTTGAGAATAAATTCTTAAACCTCTTATGTTTAAGTGATGGGTGAGCTCACCGGTGGGGCTCATTGGTGTAGGCGGAAGAGGCCCTCGGGGATTCCCGGCCCCCGTTCGACACGTCGATCGCCTGCTGCTCGTTACGCGCGCCGTACACCGTCAGAGAGTCCGGCGGAGTGTTCAGGAACTTTCCGAATCCTGAGATAAAGAAACATACCCCACATTTTATTTCAAACTATTTTCCTAATCGAAATTACTAATACTGGTGGTAGGGCTTTGTGCAAGCTCGTCTGGGTAGGTACCACCCACTCATCAGATATTCTACCGCAAAACAGCAATACTTGATATTGTTGTGTTCCGGTTTGAAGGGTGAGTGAGCCAGTGTAATTACAGGCACAAGGGACATAAAATCTTAGTTCCCAAGGTTGGTGGCGCATTGGATATGTAAGCGATGGTTGACATTTCTTACAATGCTAATGTCTAAGAGCGTTGGTGACCACTTACCATCAGGTGGCCCATATGCTCGTCCGCCTTCCTATTCTATAAAAAAAAAAAAAATTATATTACACTTTATCGTTTACAAGTGATAAAATGACATGAAGCAAGTTTGAGCCCCAGGGGCTATTTCTTATACCTAACTCCTGTCCTCAAACTCGAGGGCGAAAACTAGTAATGAATATTTTGTTACCTTCGACGAATCGTAGTTCGCCGTCATCGAGACAAACGCGACCATTGACGATAACGTATTGGGGACTACCAATTACGTGCTGACCCTGAAAAGATAGATTTTTACTGTTATGGCAGTATGACAGGAATATTCAATATCATAACACAAAAGTAATGTTATTGTAATAACAATATTATATATAACATGACTGTTTCGGGATGCCATGCTACGTTTATCGCCATAGATTTGATAGCTTTTTCCAACAACAATAGGGGTACAGACAAATAAATAACTTTCGACATTTTCGATTAGTGATAAAATAGTTTTAAATGTCGGCGAAATTGCTATAGAAACTTTGGAAGTAAAATTAAGGTGGTGATAGTGAAGTGAAATAGTGTTTGGATTATAAATAAAAGTGTTTTAATCAAGTACTATTAGCTAGGAGCAAATCCCATGGAATATGTAATTCTAGAGCTCATCTCTACTCCTTTTTCGATTGGATTGTATAAGGGATATTACAGTTGTGATCAAATTTGGAGGCTTGGGGCTTACTCCAACCAGCATTGGAGCAGCGTAGTGGAATAAGCTCCAAACCTTCTCCTCAAAAGGGAGAGGAGGCCTCAGCCCAGCAGTGGGACATTAACATGCTGGTATTTTGATCAAATCTACTATCTGAATGGTTCGTACGTTACAAATATGCGTACATTAATGACCATTTGCAATAGGGGGGCGGGCAGTACCTCGAATATGTTGAAGTCGACGGCGTGGTGGTGCGTGTGCGCGGAGACGGTACGCTCGCGGCGCGGGTCCCACAGCGCCAGGTCGGCGTCGGCGCCCTCGGCCACGCGGCCCTTGCGCGGCCACAGGTGGAACACGCGCGCCGCCGCCGCGCTGCTCACCGACACGAAGCGGCACGGGTTCATGGCGACTGCGCGTACACGCGGTAAGTCGACCTTCTGTTATAGGCGGACGAGCAGTGGCTCACCGCACCACGCATGGACTTGGCGATGTAAGAAATAATAAGCATTCCTTACATTGCCGATGTGCCCCCGATCTTGGGAGCTGAGATGCTTTTAGTACACTGGCTCACTCACCCTTCAAACCGGAACACAACAATATCAAGTACTGCTGTTTTGCGGTAGAATATCTGATGAGTGGGTGGTACCTACCCAGACGAGCTTAATGTAAGCCAGACTACCCATTAAGTTTCTTTCACTGATCCTCTGAGGTCTTTTATTTTTTTATTTACTTATTTAGAATTACCATCTTGACAACATGATTACTGTAAGTTTAAGTAATAAAAATTAAGTAGTATTAAGTAAATTAAAAGTTAACAAATTAGTAGGTCTAAGGGTAAAAGTTGCCATATTTATAGGTAACTACGACATGCAAAAATGACACTAAGCATTAAAAATGACGAGCCGGTTGGCGTGGTTGGTGGATGCTTGTCTTTGCCTTTCACGCCGAAGGTTGTAACTTCGATTCCCACCCAGGACAGATATTTGTGTGCATGAACATGTCTGTTTGTCCTGAGTCTAGGTTTAATTATCTATATAAGTATGTATTTACTAAAGAAAAATAGTATATGTAGTATATCAGTTGTCTGGTTTCCATAGTACAAGCTCTGCTTAGTTTGGGATCAGAGGGCCGTATGAGAATAATGTCCCAAGATATTATTATTATTATAATAGATCTAAGGATAAAAGTTGAAATACTTAGAAGTAACCACGACATGCAAAAATGACACTAAGCATCTGAAATAATAATGAAAGAAACCGGTGATAGTTTTTTTGACAATCAAAACGCTTCTATATTGAAATATATTAATACATATTATCTCTATGGCAGCTATATGTCTGTTCGTAACTGTTAATTGTTACTGGCTGTGTGTGTCCGAAACGAAGCTGAACGCCTGAATTTTTTATAATAACGATGTTAATCCCTAGAATACAGGGGTCTGGAACAGCATTCTTGAATTTCCGGAGTCCGAAAAAGCAATAATGCTGTATAAACTTCTTATAATAGGATTAAACCGCAGAAACTCCATTATATAGCTTATAATTCTGTATTTTTAAGCTCCTACAGGATGATCACTATGTGACCAAACTCCTTAAAAAATTTAGATTAACTGTTGATTGTATTTGTGCCAAATGGGAGTTTTCTGAGACCTTTAACAAATTACATAAAAGTGAATTCGAGTGAACCGAGCACGTCTTTTTCGATTTATTTTTTGTGTGTTTGTTTCAGAGCTTATAAGGTATGACGCTAGAAAAATGCGTTACGCGTTTCCCCCACGGGAACAGTTGGGGGTATGTGGGGCTCGCTGGTGTCCTAGGCGCCGATTGCGCCCCGAACATCGGAATACCCACTAAAAAACCAGCGGTAGCCTTTCCGTCTTAACGAGGAGCGCCACGGGATCGCTTACGCATCCTACCGTGACGAAACATATAATACCTGTGTTAACCGCCTTCTGCCAGAGTATAGCCATACGATCTTCAACACCATTAACACCATTGGGTATCTTGCTAAAGTTGCCTTTCCCGAGCTCCTTGTCCTTCTCGTGGAAAGTGCAGTTGTCGCTGGCTATTATTTCCAAATCGTCACTGGAATATAAATATTAAAATATAATTATAATAATCGACGTGACATTATAAATTCGATATGGTTTTGTTATGTTTTATGTCTGTATACACTTTTGTAATATAATGTAGGTGGTGTAATATATTGAGTATGAGTATGTTGCGAGTGTATTTTTGTGTGGTGTAGTGATATGGTGTTGTCTATTGTCGTACTGTTTACACTGATATCAAATATCGGCTACAGCTTGGTGTGGTGAGGTGTAACGTTGTATGGTTGAATTTAGTGTATCGTGGTGTGGCGTGTAGTGCATCATGTTGTGTGGCGGTACACGTATACAGACTGCGCGAGCGCGTCGACGATGGCGGCGGGCGTGTCCCGCGCGCGCAGCGGCGGCGACAGCACAGTAGTGGGAGCCTGCGGTACGACACGTACATTATACTAACGCACCTTTTTTATAGAATGGGAAGGCGGACGAGCATATGGGCCACCTGATGGTAAGTGGTTCCCGACGCCCATAGACATTGACATTGTAAGAAATGTTAACCATCGCTTACATCACCGATGCGCCCCCAACCTTGGGAACTAAGATGTTATGTCCCCTGTGTCTGTAATTACACTGGCTCACTCGCCCTTCAAACAATACATATGTAGAGTTTGTTTACATAAAGTTCAACCCAGTCACCAGATTAACCGTATCTATTTTTATGACAATGCTTTCATTCTTTGAGGGGGTTTTCGTAACTTACTCCATAATATACAACAAAAGAACCAAACTACCAATTAAATGAGTTAACGAAAATAGTTCAATTAGTTTCGATATTCGACAAGCAGGCAAATACCAAGTATAAAACTAAGTTTTATAATTTAATGATAACATTTATATTTGAAATGAATGAAAACAATGAGTCGAATGATGAATGGAAAAATGATTCTTTCGGTATTTTTTTTATAACCGTGTTAATCTTGTTTATATGATAAAGAAACCTAAACAATTATTTAACAAAATGATTGAATACAATTACGGATTTAGCTATAAATTAATATTGTTTAGGGGTGTGATTAGTTAAACGATGCTGTTTTATTCTTTCAAATGTCAAATCAATGATGAGAGAAAGAGAGAAATCACTGGGACTAAATATCCGCTATATAAGTAAGACCGCTAATGTGTCTAAGCTATTATAACAGATAAAAAATATCTACATACGATTTATAACAAAAAAAAGTTATTTTAAAAGCTAAGGACCCTTCTACTCCTTAAGATTTTTTGATAATAACTTTGTGGTGTACATACCATCAGTACCAATGGTAGCGGCCAGGGTTTCACCGATCAACGGCTGCTTCTGCCGAGTCCTAGCGAGACGGAGAGCTTGGACAGCGCTTTTTGACATCATATGTACTATGTAGAGCGGAGAGTTCATCTGAAAAATACAGAAAATTTAGATTTTGAGACATACGTTGTTTTGCTGACTGTAATATTTTATTGTGTTGTCTTTTGAATGATATACCTCACAATAAAATTGGTTTCTAATCTTTTTAGTAAACATCAATTCTTGCCTAAATCTATAACAAAATTCCTTCACCACTGACGGTGAAGTAAAACATCGTGAAGAAACCTGCATGTGTCTAATTTCATTGAAATAATGCCACATGTGTATTCTACCAACCCGCATTGGAGCAGCGTGGTGAAATAAGCTCCAAACCTTCTCCTCAAAAGGGAGAGGAGGCCTTAGCCCAGCAGTGGGACATTAGCGGGCTGTTACCGTTTTACACAACAAATGATAATGTACTGACTCAAATAGTATGGCCAACTGCGCAGGACATATTATAATGCGTACAAGTACGTGTATGATAAACACAGGTTCACTCTTTATTTTCTTACTCTCATAATGCAATGGGTTGGCAGACTCGACCAGAACAAAAAGAATGCACAAGTGCGTGTTATAGCAGGTACACAGGTTTCTGTTCTAACCATGAGTGGTATTTGTATGTATATATTAATATTTTTACCTGGTTAGCGATGACACAAGCTCTGTTGACAGCCTCAGCCTCAACTTCCTCGTCCCTGGACAACGCATGACCCTCGGGGCCGGTCACTCCCGCAGCCAGCAGCTTCTCAGTATTGCGAGCTATTATACTGCCGTTTTCAGCGTGAATCTGCAATTATGACGTCGATTTTTATACAGAGTATTTTAAACGCAATGTAATGATGATATTATGATAAAAATTAAATGACTTTATGATTTAATAATGCATTTTAAGTTTAGAAAATCACATTAATAAAATGCCCTATGAAAGATTTTCATGCGAATATATGGGCATTATACTCGTGTTATGTTAACTTAACTATAGCCTTTTTTTAACACTGAAAAAAAAGTGGTACACGTTTCCTCCACGGGTACAGTGGTGGGGGGGATGATGTGGGGCTTGCCGGTGTATAAAGCGCCGAGTGCGCCCCGAACATCGGAATACTCACTAAAAAACCAGCAGTACCCTTTCCCTCTTAAAAAGAAGCGCCACGGGATCGCTTTCGCATGCTACCGTGAACTATACAGCCTGTTCTAATCTGAGAGAATATATATATATTTTAAGAAGATTCCTTAAAAAGTAACCAATAATTTTAGACAAGAAGATTTTTGTGCAACTTTATGAATAAATATATTTTAGTTAATTCCCAACTCAAATACAATTTGGCTATAGTTATCACACGAAACAACGCGTGAATCTTAACCGATGATCATGGGTTCAAGCCCGGGCAAGCACCACTGAATGTTTATGTGCTTAATTTGTGTTTATAATTCATCTCGTGCCTGACGGTGAAGGTAAACATCGTGAGAAAACCTGCATGTGTTTAATTTCATTGAAATTCTGCACATGTGTCATCTACCAACTCGCATTGGAGAAGCGTGGTGGAATAAGCTCCAAACCTTCTCCTCAAAAGGGAGAGGAGGCCTTAGCCCAGCAGTGGGAGATTAACAAGCTGTTACTGTACTGTACCGTACTATCAAACATAACATCTTAATTTGTACTCACTAGAGGCAACGCCTTCAATTCGACACAGGTCTCCATGACCTGGCAGAGCTCGTAATCATTCAGCATCCAGGCATCCTTGTAAGCCATAAACATCTTGAACGAGTTGATGCCATGCTCCGCAACCAGCTGCTGCATTTCTTTCTTCACCGATGGCGACCACCAGGTGACACCGACGTGGAGAGCGTAGTCACAGCACACCTGAAGGAAAATTTTAAGATGGTAAGTAAAGAGGTAGCGATAAGTGGTCAGTGAGCCATAGGCATTTTAAGCATTATCTATTCCCTGCTCTGGAAATATTGGAATTCTAATTTATGTAATCTTTAAACCATGTAATAATTGACTCGCTCAGTGTTCTCGATAATAGATTAATCATTTTTATATTGATATTTAGAGAAATTGAAGCCCAAATCTTTGATATTTATTTTGTATTTGTTTTATATGTTTCACTCATAGCTAGTCCACAATATATTATGACATTCCAAACTTAAAATAAACGGAATATTCTAGAACGCCTCACGTAGTTTCATGACCACATTCTATTTACGAAAGTTTAACTGCTTTACTGTTACAACTAAAATTTAAAAGCGGATGTTTTTAACGGTCAACAATAAAACCAACTATGTAATTAATGAATATACTTTCACTAATTTAAATAGTAATTACTTAGTTTAGGGGAAATGCATGTTAACACGTACATACAAAAGTATTACTTGAATTACACTCGAAAAATCGAAAAGCGGTCACTAAAACGGTATGCATTTTAATTGATTGAAAAGTGATATGATTTCAAACAGAACGAATTGATTTGTTTTTCACTCGATTCCCCTTAAAGTATTGAAATAATAGCTTATTCCAACTCCGATTGGAATAGATAAGTACAATATGTTCAAAATAATGAGACATTTTATTTAAGATTTTATAGTAGACCGCGTTTGCCTAGGAACTACCAGTGAGTACCGAATAGCTAGTAATTTAAATATACTTATAGTCTATATAACATCGCCTACACTAAGGCTTCTATGAAAATAAAAACATAAACAATTAACTTAATTAAAATAATAGAATAGATAAACAAAAAGTAAAGATAACGGAACAATAGTGCTTGTAAGATCCTTATTGAATAAATAATGTTTTAATTTTAACAAGTTGATACAAGCATTTAAAAAAAACAATTATCAACTTAACCGGTATAAACTATAAAAATCAGACTCGTATAATCATTATTCATGTATGTCAATTCATAAAAGTTACGACCACGAGAAACCGCGTAGTAGAGTTAGAAGAGTTGAGTTTTATCACGGACAAAAATACAAGATAAAAAAGTCTGTCACAGTGACAAGAATTCTTCCATACTTGTGACTGCGATATATACTAAGGTCAAAATAAATATTTATAAAAAACAAAACTATTCAATATTATTAGGCAATAGCGACTTTTTTTACCTGTGACAGTCACTTAGTTTTCGCTGTTAGTTCAAAAATAAATATTTACGTAATTACGATGGGTCATTTAATTAAATATTATCTTAGCTTCATTATATTCGCAAATCGCATTTTGTACCAATTAAATATTTTATTCGATAAAGTATTTTAAATAAATAAAACAACGTGTTTTAAATAAAACCTCGTTACTTTATGCCTATTTTTCAGTCACTGTGACATCTAGGTATCACGATGTACCTCGTGAGTCCCAAGTCTATCAGCTACGTATAATCGTTAACAATTATCATAACTTAGATCCACGACCATGAGGGATACCGCATACATAGTATTAATTTAGTTTCTTGGGTCTTGACCAGACTATTAGCCAGTCAACACCCTTTCATGATAAATCTTGTTTCATAACGACAAGACGTCAATGTTAAAAAAACAGCTCTCAGGCACCCTACTAAACCGAAACAACCAAACGATAGCGCGATTTAAAATACACCCAACGCCATCTATGAGCAGCGGGAACGAACTAAATGCGTAACTTGCTGAAATGTTAAAACGGCAAACTATATAAATATTCAGACAGAAATCTTTTTTTATGTTTGTTTTATAAGCAATTTATAGTGAGAATTTTTTCAATTATATTTTCTATAAAAAGGTTCAATTTATTAAAAATTAAATTAAAAAAGGTATTTTCAAATAAATATTAGTAAATTTCACAGATGATAAAAAGTATAAGTGGTTTTTCAACGATTTATTTTATATCATTGTAACAATATTGTTGATTGACGAAAATGAGTAACTACTAAGTTTCTTGCCGGCTTACTTGGCAAGAAACTCTACATTTTTATTTTTTATAGAATAGGAAGGCGGTCGAGCATATGGGCCACCTGATAGTAAGTGGTCATCAACGCCCATAGACATTGGCATCGTAAGAAATGTTAACTATCGCTTGCATCGCCAATGCGCCACCAACCTTGGGAACTAAGACGTTATTTTGCGGTAGAATATCTGAGGAGTGGGTGGTACCTACCCAGACGAGCTTGCACAAAGCTCTACCACCAGTGAAATACATTCCAAATCGGTGGCGTATTTCATACGCTTACGGTTTTAACACAAACACTTCGTTAAATCACTGATACAATATCAACCGTCAATTGTTTGTTTTATTGAATTTATATTGAATTACTGACGTATTAAGTATTTTAATATACTACTAATGCGGCACTACGGTATATAAATATAAAACAGATTTTATAAGTAAATTACTTTATTTTCATTAAGACAGGTGTAGTATTATTTATTTATAAAAAATATTTATTTTGATCTGATATAACAACAAAGACAAATAGTTGAATAATGGTATTGTATGTTATTCGTTTTATTTTTAAATAAAGGTATAAATAAAACAAGTATTTGTGAGATTACATTGTTTATTCGTGACAATGCAGAATGTAAAGGACAGACGTACAAAAATTATAAAACACTATAAAATATGATGCCGATTACAAAGATAAATAACGATTCAAAGGTAATAGTGTAGAGTCTAATACAAGATATTAAGATCTTTGGTTACACAAAGTTCGTAGGAAGTATTTTAAAAATATCAATTACAATTGATGATAATAGATGGCGTTACTTGTACAAAGTATGTCGTTAGAGAGTAGAGAAATAATGTTAAGTGCTAATAATTCTAAGAATCTTAAAATAATTAATTTATACTTATTAATAGCGTCAAATAACATTTTCAACTGGAACACACGAATAGGTTTTATAATAACATTATAATAAGTACAATAGGTTTCTACAGAAAAGATTTAACTGTAATGTTAAAAATAATTGTGACATCTGATACAAAAATAACATAACATATAATAGCATATAATATATCATTCAAACGAAGAACACAATCACATCTGAAGCTACCAACTATATTATTTTTCATTAATAATCTTAACTAACTGTAAAATATTAGACCAATACAGTTTGACACTACATGAGTATAAAATATTAATTTTAGAATATGTTTTGGCTAGAAAATTACAAAATTGTTTTTTTTTCTACTCGGCTAGAATTATAAAGTTTAAATAAATTTTTGACACTATATTATAAATAAATGCCTTCCTGATAGCATTCCATTGTTACCGTTAACGTCACAAGTACATTGGCATTTACAGACTTATTATATTCAATGGTATTAACAATGTTTAATTGCTATATATTTTATGATAATATTCATTTAATTTGGCCTTATTACTAAGTAGATTTTCGTGTGCAGAAGAAAATTTATTCTTTTTTAATATTATAATTATATAATAATTAATATAATAATAATAATTTTAATATTATTATTACAGGAATTCCTGTTTTCAAGAAAAGCTTAGAAACTCTAAGTGGCCCATATACGTCGGACTATTGAGGCTTCAATAATTTACTCGTTTTACCTTTGTATTACACGGTCAGCCATTACACAAAATAAATTGCTCGTTGGCTTTCTGGTTATTAAAAAATAACTCTTTCTTAGTGAAACCGGATCAGTTTTGTCACATTTTTTATTCATAATTTATTTAAACTTTATAAAACTCCACATTCACTATTTGGTCAATTATAATTCCAATACAAAATATTGTTAAACATCTTAAAACGCTAATAACATAAAAATATTTTTTTACCATGGTGGAAAAATGTTCGTCTAAATCTAATTTTGTCTACGGAATCAGTCTATAGATTAGAGAACTGAATAAATAAACGCGAGTTATATTTTCTAGAACTACATGCATAGAGTAAGCATTTCTAATATACGACGATATAGTTACATAATTTCTCATAAAGTACATAAAAAAGAAATGCCATTCAATTATTGAGTTAGACATATTTCGTCCAATCGAAATGCTTTGATGTAAAATTAATAATAAATCTAAATTATATATGTAGTAATAATAGCCCATATCCCACTGTTGGACAAAGATCACTTAAGTTTCAGTGCGGGCGAAAAATCATAAAAGTATATGAGTTATATAAAAAATAGAACTCAGTATAACATAAGGTGAAATCATTTACCCGTATTTGGGGAAAAATGGTTCATTTTTATCAGTTGTTTACACATTTATAACCGTTGTGAGTAAAATGCACTATACAAGCTCTCTATGTATAGCACATTTTGTTTTGTCAGTCCATACAAGTATTTGTACTAACTCGTATGAAGTTTCTTTTGGATATAATATATTTGTGATAGAACCCACATTTATTATGAAATTTTTCTTCACTGCATATTTTACTTTAAAAAAACACCTCACATTTTATATATGCAAATTGTATTATCAATTGTCATTTTTAGATATTTTTTGTGTCTTATCAAAGAAATCAATAAAATCAAAAATATTGTTATGAAAGATTTTTGTATGAAATCTCATAAACAACTTAAAAATTGTATTTAAAAAGCAAAATAATATATACTTCGATATAAATAAACCGATCTTATGTTAAATTATGTGATTATAGCATAAATAAAATAACGTAGATTGGTTCCTGAACGCTCCAAGCTCAAACACAAATGCGCTTTATTTGTGAAAAAATAAAAATAAAGTCCAATAACAATAACGGAAGAAAATTCCTTACTAGTAAAAACCATATGCGTTGGTTTTCAATTATATGTCAAATAAATATTACTTTTCTTATAAACTCCTTTATTCATAAAGTTTATTAAACAATATCATAAGATTGTGGTATTAAAAACGGTCAATTTTATTTATTATATTATATAATTTAATTCAAAATACACTTTTTCAAAGCTTTTAGGGGCAATTTCGTCATTTTCAGTATGTTAGTACTATGTTGTTTAAAAAATGTTTATGAGTAAAACGGTTTGTATTATAGAAAAGTGAAATTATTCACAATTATCCTGTTTATCATAAATATGTTTACAAACTGGTTCGATATATAGGTATGGTAGATTCATAACATATGTATGCTTCTATATAAAATATAGTCATTAACGAATACAGTCAAATGTAATTATAACGGTTACATTACAATTACCTTAATTTTTATTTATTTTATTTTTCCACAAACAAGCATAACTAGCGCCGCTGCAAAGCAATCTTCAGTTCCGGATGTAACCGGTTTCTATCTGTTTACCAGAGGCCGGATGATTTCCCGCCCGGAGGGTTTCGGACACGCACTGATGTTTTCGTGTCCAAACCTTCAAGTTCCTCTGTGAAATTGAAATTAATATAGAGTTATTTATTACAGAGAGTAGATCTTTAATAAAAACAAACTTAGCTTTATTTGCTTAAGCAAAATAAAAATTGTTTTCTTTTATAACAATTTCAGAACACGTTGTATTAATCTCTAATCGTCTTTCTCATAACAGATTATAAATAAATAAAGCTATCTTTTTCTGCACCGGAACTACACACTCATCAATTATTCTCGACAAACAGTAATTTGTATCATTATGTCCAGCTTTACAACGGTGTATTTACAGGCGCAATACGGTGTAATATACTTCTTACAGTGCACGTGTCTATGTGTCAAGGTGAGCAATAATATGATAGCAAAGCATTATGTGTGTTAAATATAAAAAATTTAGAAAATACTACTTATGATACTTTGACAATATCAGCACAGAGTAGTAATGATAGATAAGATAATATCTATTATCTTAAAAAAAATCTTCTACACATCCGGCTCGAAGGACCAAGTTTTCTTTTTTGATGTAATTGAACAATAATTTTGAAAGAAAAGTAATAGAAGAAAGTTTAAAATATTTTAAGTTCGATCGTAGAACTTTTTATAACCGATTCCAGACATCAAATCATTAAGTATTAACAGTTAAGTATTTGTTGTCTTGCTCATCATAATTCTTCATCATTAAAAATGCAAGATTAATCTACTGTTCTAAAATATAAGAGTCACTCACTGCTGATAGAGAAGGTGGAGTTTTGCAAGTCTCGCTGTCCAGGCTCTCGCATCTTTCGTCCGGTGGGAGTGCTGCAGCCGGACACCGACAGACCCTCCATTTGCTTGTTGGATATCCTCAGTTCTATAAAGTATGAAAGAGTAAATAGTAAATATTTCAACTACGGAATTTTTAAAGTTTAGCTGAAAAGGAATAAAAGAGAAATTAAATTTTAAATTAGTGTTTAATTGAATCTTTTATATAAATGTTATCGCTGGATATATTTTGGTTGTAACAAGGTCAATACGTGTCATAAAATGAAGATAAAGTATTAAGATAATCGAATATAATAATCTGTAGGACTGTTCATAGAACATATCAAATATAAAACCAAATTATGGTTTAAATATGGTTCATTGTAAATCTAAAAATCAAACGGATCAGGTTTAATCAACGCTTATGTTTTTGGCTGCTGAACAAAATTAATGAATTACACTGCACAAGAGACTCAACTACAAAAAAATCAATTATAGACCACGTAAGTACAAATTTAAGCACGAATAATTTCATTATTAACTCATCATTATCAGATCACAAAAACATATATGTTCAATTGAATAAATTCAAAGCTCCAAAAAGAATACGAACCACTTATGAAGCTATAGATTACACAAAGTTGTACAGTTCCCTAGAGTCCTCGCAATTGATTAACTCAATTGAGAACTATACAGAGCTTGAAAATATAATAAAACAATATGTTATGGACTGTAAAGAAAGAAAAACCAAAATTTTAAACCACATAAGAGATGATTGGATAAGCAAAGATATCGTCGATGGAATAAGTCAGAGGAACTTTTTATGGACGCAATATAAAAACAATCTCGACAATGAGTATGTAAAAAATCAATTTTATTCAAAGAGAAATGAAATAGGTACGTTGATACAAAATACAAAAGATACATACTATTACAAACTATTTACAAACAACGCAAAGAATCCTAATAAAATTTGGACCTTAGTTAATAAATTATGTAGTAATAAAATAAGTCAAAGTTGTGCTCCCTCTAAAATAATAGTAGAATCAAAAATAATTTCTGATATAAACGATATTTGTAACGTATTTAACAAATATTTCGCAACAATAGGTTTCCTCTTAGCAAAAAGAATACCAACACGACACCACAGCGTGTGTGTAGGATACACACAATTAATACAATCAATGAACATGAACTTGTAACATTCAAACCGTGTAGCTTTTGTGAGATTGAAAGACTGATAGGGGATCTTGATTCGAATGCAAGTAGTGGTATAGATAAGATTAGCACAAAAGTATTGAAATGTTTATGTAATTTAATATCAAAATGTCTGGCACGCTGTTTTAACAAGCTTATGTCCGAGGGACTATTCCCAGACTCATTAAAGGTCGCAAAAATAACACCTATACACAAATCTGGATCTTTAACAAACCCAGAAAATTATCGTCCAATATCTGTGCTACCTGTTCTCTCAAAAATCTTAGAAAAATTAATTCACAACCGCTTAATAACGTATTTGGACTCTTTTGATTTCATTACTGAACGACAATACGGCTTTAGAGCTAGAAGTAACACCACTGCTGCAACTGTAGATCTAGTAACAAAAATAAGACAGAACCTAGATAGAAAGAACATAGCTCTGGGCGTATTTATCGACTTAAAAAAAGCCTTTGACACCGTAAGTCATAAAATCTTATTACATAAACTTCAAAACATAGGTATCAAAGGTACTGTACTAGAAATGTTAAAATCGTACCTAACAAACAGATTGCAAATCGTCAAAATTGGTGATATACAAAGTAGTGCTTTGCCTGTCACCTGTGGTGTTCCACAGGGCTCAATTTTGGGACCACTTCTCTTTTTAATTTATGTAAACGATATTGTAACTTTGAAACTAAATGGTCACCTGACTTTGTATGCAGATGACACCTGTTTATTCTATTTCGGTAATAACATAAATGATATAATTTCTCAAGCTCAACGTGATTTAGATGTTTTGCATAAATGGTTCAATCAAAATCTTTTAACTATTAACGTTTCCAAAACTTGTTACATTGTATTCAAAACTAAAAATAAAAGGATTGCACCGCATGTTCCATTAACTATTGACAATTTTCCAATTGAGCAGAAAAACTGTGAAAAATATTTAGGGTTACGAATAGACAATCACTTAACTTTCAAATATCAAGTAGATTACATTAATAAAAAACTTTCCTCTTTAATTGGGTCATTAACAAATATTTCAAAATGCTTACCTAAAAAAATAAAGTATAACATCTACAATTCGCTAGTAAAATCGCATTTATTGTATTTAATAGAAATATGGGGTAATACTGGAAAAACAAAACTGCAAGAACTACAAAGAAAACAAAATAAAATTATTAAAATACTTTTTAGATATCCACCTTTGACATCAACAACTAAACTTTACAAAGAAACAAATATTATGAACTTACGACAACTTTATGTATATAATTCTTGTATTCTCATTAGAAAAATTATTAATAAATCGATACATTCAGAATTGTCATTTATAAAACAAAGCAATAAACGTAGCACCCGTAGACCAAGCTTATTAGTACTCCCAAAAATTAGAACCAAATTTGAAAAAAAAAATATAACTTTCGATGGAGCACAACTATATAACAAATTACCATCTTATATAAAAAATGTAAGCTCAGTTAACGGGTTCAAGTCTCAACTCTCAAAATATATTTTAGAGAATACCCACTTTTGTACCGATTAAAATACACACATCTATTTTACTATATTACATTCCGTTAACTAAGTATCTATAAGGCGAATATATTTTTTGTCATCTTTACATTTATCATACTGTTCTCATGTAAGTGAATCTTTTTTTTTTTTGAGAATAAATTCTTAAACCTCTTATGTTTAAGTGATGGGTGAGCTCACCGGTGGGGCTCATTGGTGTAGGCGGAAGAGGCCCTCGGGGATTCCCGGCCCCCGTTCGACACGTCGATCGCCTGCTGCTCGTTACGCGCGCCGTACACCGTCAGAGAGTCCGGCGGAGTGTTCAGGAACTTTCCGAATCCTGAGATAAAGAAACATACCCCACATTTTATTTCAAACTATTTTCCTAATCGAAATTACTAATACTGGTGGTAGGGCTTTGTGCAAGCTCGTCTGGGTAGGTACCACCCACTCATCAGATATTCTACCGCAAAACAGCAATACTTGATATTGTTGTGTTCCGGTTTGAAGGGTGAGTGAGCCAGTGTAATTACAGGCACAAGGGACATAAAATCTTAGTTCCCAAGGTTGGTGGCGCATTGGATATGTAAGCGATGGTTGACATTTCTTACAATGCTAATGTCTAAGAGCGTTGGTGACCACTTACCATCAGGTGGCCCATATGCTCGTCCGCCTTCCTATTCTATAAAAAAAAAAAAAATTATATTACACTTTATCGTTTACAAGTGATAAAATGACATGAAGCAAGTTTGAGCCCCAGGGGCTATTTCTTATACCTAACTCCTGTCCTCAAACTCGAGGGCGAAAACTAGTAATGAATATTTTGTTACCTTCGACGAATCGTAGTTCGCCGTCATCGAGACAAACGCGACCATTGACGATAACGTATTGGGGACTACCAATTACGTGCTGACCCTGAAAAGATAGATTTTTACTGTTATGGCAGTATGACAGGAATATTCAATATCATAACACAAAAGTAATGTTATTGTAATAACAATATTATATATAACATGACTGTTTCGGGATGCCATGCTACGTTTATCGCCATAGATTTGATAGCTTTTTCCAACAACAATAGGAGTACAGATAAATAAATAACTTTCGACATTTCAATTAACCTGATGTTTTTTGGTCGAGATCTTAAATTATAATCTAGATAGGTTATATTATATATATTTCTCATGGATTAGTGATAAAATAGTTTTAAATGTCGGCGATATATAAACTAATATAACTTTGGAAGTAAAATTAAGGTGGTGATAGTGAAGTGAAATAGTGTTTGGATTATAAATAAAAGTGTTTTAATCAAGTACTATTAGCTAGGAGCAAATCCCATGGAATATGTAATTCTAGAGCTCATCTCTACTCCTTTTTCGATTGGATTGTATAAGGGATATTACAGTTGTGATCAAATTTGGAGGCTTGGGGCTTACTCCAACCAGCATTGGAGCAGCGTAGTGGAATAAGCTCCAAACCTTCTCCTCAAAAGGGAGAGGAGGCCTCAGCCCAGCAGTGGGACATTAACATGCTGGTATTTTGATCAAATCTACTATCTGAATGGTTCGTACGTTACAAATATGCGTACATTAATGACCATTTGCAATAGGGGGGCGGGCAGTACCTCGAATATGTTGAAGTCGACGGCGTGGTGGTGCGTGTGCGCGGAGACGGTACGCTCGCGGCGCGGGTCCCACAGCGCCAGGTCGGCGTCGGCGCCCTCGGCCACGCGGCCCTTGCGCGGCCACAGGTGGAACACGCGCGCCGCCGCCGCGCTGCTCACCGACACGAAGCGGCACGGGTTCATGGCGACTGCGCGTACACGCGGTAAGTCGACCTTCTGTTATAGGCGGACGAGCAGTGGCTCACCGCACCGCGCATGGACTTGGCGATGTAAGAAATAATAAGCATTCCTTACATTGCCGATGTGCCCCCGATCTTGGGAGCTGAGATGCTTTTAGTACACTGGCTCACTCACCCTTCAAACCGGAACACAACAATATCAAGTACTGCTGTTTTGCGGTAGAATATCTGATGAGTGGGTGGTACCTACCCAGACGAGCTTAATGTAAGCCAGACTACCCATTAAGTTTCTTTCACTGATCCTCTGAGGTCTTTTATTTTTTTATTTACTTATTTAGAATTACCATCTTGACAACATGATTACTGTAAGTTTAAGTAATAAAAATTAAGTAGTATTAAGTAAATTAAAAGTTAACAAATTAGTAGGTCTAAGGGTAAAAGTTGCCATATTTATAGGTAACTACGACATGCAAAAATGACACTAAGCATTTAAAATGACGAGCCGGTTGGCGTGGTTGGTGGATGCTTGTCTTTGCCTTTCACGCCGAAGGTTGTAACTTCGATTCCCACCCAGGACAGATATTTGTGTGCATGAACATGTCTGTTTGTCCTGAGTCTAGGTTTAATTATCTATATAAGTATGTATTTACTAAAGAAAAATAGTATATGTAGTATATCAGTTGTCTGGTTTCCATAGTACAAGCTCTGCTTAGTTTGGGATCAAAGGGCCGTATGAGAATAATGTCCCAAGATATTATTATTATTATAATAGATCTAAGGATAAAAGTTGAAATACTTAGAAGTAACCACGACATGCAAAAATGACACTAAGCATCTGAAATAATAATGAAAGAAACCGGTGATAGTTTTTTTGACAATCAAAACGCTTCTATATTGAAATATATTAATACATATTATCTCTATGGCAGCTATATATCTGTTCGTAACTGTTAATTGTTACTGGCTGTGTGTGTCCGAAACGAAGCTGAACGCCTGAATTTTTTATAATAACGATGTTAATCCCTAGAATACAGGGGTCTGGAACAGCATTCTTGAATTTCCGGAGTCCGAAAAAGCAATAATGCTGTATAAACTTCTTATAATAGGATTAAACCGCAGAAACTCGATTATATAGCTTATAATTCTGTATTTTTAAGCTCCTACAGGAGACATGATCACTATGTGACCAAACTCCTTAAAAAATTTAGATTAACTGTTGATTGTATTTGTGCCAAATGGGAGTTTTCTGAGACCTTTAACAAATTACATAAAAGTGAATTCGAGTGAACCGAGCACGTCTTTTTCGATTTATTTTTTGTGTGTTTGTTTCAGAGCTTATAAGGTATGACGCTAGAAAAATGCGTTACGCGTTTCCCCCACGGGAACAGTTGGGGGTATGTGGGGCTCGCTGGTGTCCTAGGCGCCGATTGCGCCCCGAACATCGGAATACCCACTAAAAAACCAGCGGTAGCCTTTCCGTCTTAACGAGGAGCGCCACGGGATCGCTTACGCATCCTACCGTGACGAAACATATAATACCTGTGTTAACCGCCTTCTGCCAGAGTATAGCCATACGATCTTCAACACCATTAACACCATTGGGTATCTTGCTAAAGTTGCCTTTCCCGAGCTCCTTGTCCTTCTCGTGGAAAGTGCAGTTGTCGCTGGCTATTATTTCCAAATCCTCACTGGAATATAAATATTAAAATATAATTATAATAATCGACGTGACATTATAAATTCGATATGGTTTTGTTATGTTTTATGTCTGTATACACTTTTGTAATATAATGTAGGTGGTGTAATATATTGAGTATGAGTATGTTGCGAGTGTATTTTTGTGTGGTGTAGTGATATATGGTGTTGTCTATTGTCGTACTGTTTACACTGATATCAAATATCGGCTACAGCTTGGTGTGGTGAGGTGTAACGTGGTATGGTTGAATTTAGTGTATCGTGGTGTGGCGTGTAGTGCATCATGTTGTGTGGCGGTACACGTATACAGACTGCGCGAGCGCGTCGACGATGGCGGCGGGCGTGTCCCGCGCGCGCAGCGGCGGCGACAGCACAGTAGTGGGAGCCTGCGGTACGACACGTACATTATACTAACGCACCTTTTTTATAGAATGGGAAGGCGGACGAGCATATGGGCCACCTGATGGTAAGTGGTTCCCGACGCCCATAGACATTGACATTGTAAGAAATGTTAACCATCGCTTACATCACCGATGCGCCCCCAACCTTGGGAACTAAGATGTTATATCCCCTGTGTCTGTAATTACACTGGCTCACTCGCCCTTCAAACAATACATATGTAGAGTTTGTTTACATAAAGTTCAACCCAGTCACCAGATTAACCGTATCTATTTTTATGACAATGCTTTCATTCTTTGAGGGGGTTTTCGTAACTTACTCCATAATATACAACAAAAGAACCAAACTACCAATTAAATGAGTTAACGAAAATAGTTCAATTAGTTTCGATATTCGACAAGCAGGCAAATACCAAGTATAAAACTAAGTTTTATAATTTAATGATAACATTTATATTTGAAATGAATGAAAACAATGAGTCGAATGATGAATGGAAAAATGATTCTTTCGGTATTTTTTTATAACCGTGTTAATCTTGTTTATATGATAAAGAAACCTAAACAATTATTTAACAAAATGATTGAATACAATTACGGATTTAGCTATAAATTAATATTGTTTAGGGGTGTGATTAGTTAAACGATGCTGTTTTATTCTTTCAAATGTCAAATCAATGATGAGAGAAAGAGAGAAATCACTGGGACTAAATATCCGCTATATAAGTAAGACCGCTAATGTGTCTAAGCTATTATAACAGATAAAAAATATCTACATACGATTTATAACAAAAAAAAGTTATTTTAAAAGCTAAGGACCCTTCTACTCCTTAAGATTTTTTGATAATAACTTTGTGGTTTACATACCATCAGTACCAATGGTAGCGGCCAGGGTTTCACCGATCAACGGCTGCTTCTGCCGAGTCCTAGCGAGACGGAGAGCTTGGACAGCGCTTTTTGACATCATATGTACTATGTAGAGCGGAGAGTTCATCTGAAAAATACAGAAAATTTAGATTTTGAGACATACGTTGTTTTGCTGACTGTAATATTTTATTGTGTTGTCTTTTGAATGATATACCTCACAATAAAATTGGTTTCTAATCTTTTTAGTAAACATCAATTCTTGCCTAAATCTATAACAAAATTCCTTCACCACTGACGGTGAAGTAAAACATCGTGAAGAAACCTGCATGTGTCTAATTTCATTGAAATAATGCCACATGTGTATTCTACCAACCCGCATTGGAGCAGCGTGGTGAAATAAGCTCCAAACCTTCTCCTCAAAAGGGAGAGGAGGCCTTAGCCCAGCAGTGGGACATTAGCGGGCTGTTACCGTTTTACACAACAAATGATAATGTACTGACTCAAATAGTATGGCCAACTGCGCAGGACATATTATAATGCGTACAAGTACGTGTATGATAAACACAGGTTCACTCTTTATTTTCTTACTCTCATAATGCAATGGGTTGGCAGACTCGACCAGAACAAAAAGAATGCACAAGTGCGTGTTATAGCAGGTACACAGGTTTCTGTTCTAACCATGAGTGGTATTTGTATGTATATATTAATATTTTTACCTGGTTAGCGATGACACAAGCTCTGTTGACAGCCTCAGCCTCAACTTCCTCGTCCCTGGACAACGCATGACCCTCGGGGCCGGTCACTCCCGCAGCCAGCAGCTTCTCAGTATTGCGAGCTATTATACTGCCGTTTTCAGCGTGAATCTGCAATTATGACGTCGATTTTTATACAGAGTATTTTAAACGCAATGTAATGATGATATTATGATAAAAATTAAATGACTTTATGATTTAATAATGCATTTTAAGTTTAGAAAATCACATTAATAAAATGCCCTATGAAAGATTTTCATGCGAATATATGGGCATTATACTCGTGTTATGTTAACTTAACTATAGCCTTTTTTTAACACTGAAAAAAACGTGGTACACGTTTCCTCCACGGGTACAGTGGTGGGGGGGATGATGTGGGGCTTGCCGGTGTATAAAGCGCCGAGTGCGCCCCGAACATCGGAATACTCACTAAAAAACCAGCAGTACCCTTTCCCTCTTAAAAAGAAGCGCCACGGGATCGCTTTCGCATGCTACCGTGAACTATACAGCCTGTTCTAATCTGAGAGAATATATATATATTTTAAGAAGATTCCTTAAAAAGTAACCAATAATTTTAGACAAGAAGATTTTTGTGCAACTTTATGAATAAATATATTTTAGTTAATTCCCAACTCAAATACAATTTGGCTATAGTTATCACACGAAACAACGCGTGAATCTTAACCGATGATCATGGGTTCAAGCCCGGGCAAGCACCACTGAATGTTTATGTGCTTAATTTGTGTTTATAATTCATCTCGTGCCTGACGGTGAAGGTAAACATCGTGAGAAAACCTGCATGTGTTTAATTTCATTGAAATTCTGCACATGTGTCATCTACCAACTCGCATTGGAGAAGCGTGGTGGAATAAGCTCCAAACCTTCTCCTCAAAAGGGAGAGGAGGCCTTAGCCCAGCAGTGGGAGATTAACAAGCTGTTACTGTACTGTACCGTACTATCAAACATAACATCTTAATTTGTACTCACTAGAGGCAACGCCTTCAATTCGACACAGGTCTCCATGACCTGGCAGAGCTCGTAATCATTCAGCATCCAGGCATCCTTGTAAGCCATAAACATCTTGAACGAGTTGATGCCATGCTCCGCAACCAGCTGCTGCATTTCTTTCTTCACCGATGGCGACCACCAGGTGACACCGACGTGGAGAGCGTAGTCACAGCACACCTGAAGGAAAATTTTAAGATGGTAAGTAAAGAGGTAGCGATAAGTGGTCAGTGAGCCATAGGCATTTTAAGCATTATCTATTCCCTGCTCTGGAAATATTGGAATTCTAATTTATGTAATCTTTAAACCATGTAATAATTGACTCGCTCAGTGTTCTCGATAATAGATTAATCATTTTTATATTGATATTTAGAGAAATTGAAGCCCAAATCTTTGATATTTATTTTGTATTTGTTTTATATGTTTCACTCATAGCTAGTCCACAATATATTATGACATTCCAAACTTAAAATAAACGGAATATTCTAGAACGCCTCACGTAGTTTCATGACCACATTCTATTTACGAAAGTTTAACTGCTTTACTGTTACAACTAAAATTTAAAAGCGGATGTTTTTAACGGTCAACAATAAAACCAACTATGTAATTAATGAATATACTTTCACTAATTTAAATAGTAATTACTTAGTTTAGGGGAAATGCATGTTAACACGTACATACAAAAGTATTACTTGAATTACACTCGAAAAATCGAAAAGCGGTCACTAAAACGGTATGCATTTTAATTGATTGAAAAGTGATATGATTTCAAACAGAACGAATTGATTTGTTTTTCACTCGATTCCCCTTAAAGTATTGAAATAATAGCTTATTCCAACTCCGATTGGAATAGATAAGTACAATATGTTCAAAATAATGAGACATTTTATTTAAGATTTTATAGTAGACCGCGTTTGCCTAGGAACTACCAGTGAGTACCGAATAGCTAGTAATTTAAATATACTTATAGTCTATATAACATCGCCTACACTAAGGCTTCTATGAAAATAAAAACATAAACAATTAACTTAATTAAAATAATAGAATAGATAAACAAAAAGTAAAGATAACGGAACAATAGTGCTTGTAAGATCCTTATTGAATAAATAATGTTTTAATTTTAACAAGTTGATACAAGCATTTAAAAAAAACAATTATCAACTTAACCGGTATAAACTATAAAAATCAGACTCGTATAATCATTATTCATGTATGTCAATTCATAAAAGTTACGACCACGAGAAACCGCGTAGTAGAGTTAGAAGAGTTGAGTTTTATCACGGACAAAAATACAAGATAAAAAAGTCTGTCACAGTGACAAGAATTCTTCCATACTTGTGACTGCGATATATACTAAGGTCAAAATAAATATTTATAAAAAACAAAACTATTCAATATTATTAGGCAATAGCGACTTTTTTTACCTGTGACAGTCACTTAGTTTTCGCTGTTAGTTCAAAAATAAATATTTACGTAATTACGATGGGTCATTTAATTAAATATTATCTTAGCTTCATTATATTCGCAAATCGCATTTTGTACCAATTAAATATTTTATTCGATAAAGTATTTTAAATAAATAAAACAACGTGTTTTAAATAAAACCTCGTTACTTTATGCCTATTTTTCAGTCACTGTGACATCTAGGTATCACGATGTACCTCGTGAGTCCCAAGTCTATCAGCTACGTATAATCGTTAACAATTATCATAACTTAGATCCACGACCATGATGGATACCGCATGCATAGTATTAATTTAGTTTCTTGGGTCTTGACCAGACTATTAGCCAGTCAACACCCTTTCATGATAAATCTTGTTTCATAACGACAAGACGTCAATGTTAAAATGACAGCTCTCAGGCACCCTACTAAACCGAAACAACCAAACGATAGCGCGATTTAAAATACACCCAACGCCATCTATGAGCAGCGGGAACGAACTAAATGCGTAACTTGCTGAAATGTTAAAACGGCAAACTATATAAATATTCAGACAGAAATATTTTTTTATGTTTGTTTTATAAGCAATTTATAGTGAGAATTTTTTCAATTATATTTTCTATAAAAAGGTTCAATTTATTAAAAATTAAATTAAAAAAGGTATTTTCAAATAAATATTAGTAAATTTCACAGATGATAAAAAGTATAAGTGGTTTTTCAACGATTTATTTTATATCATTGTAACAATATTGTTGATTGACGAAAATGAGTAACTACTAAGTTTCTTGCCGGCTTACTTGGCAAGAAACTCTACATTTTTATTTTTTATAGAATAGGAAGGCGGTCGAGCATATGGGCCACCTGATAGTAAGTGGTCATCAACGCCCATAGACATTGGCATCGTAAGAAATGTTAACCATCGCTTACATCGCCAATGCGTTACCAACCTTGGGAACTAAGATGTTATTTTGCGGTAGAATATCTGAGGAGTGGGTGGTACCTACCCAGACGAGCTTGCACAAAGCTCTACCACCAGTGAAATACATTCCAAATCGGTGGCGTATTTCATACGCTTACGGTTTTAACACAAACACTTCGTTAAATCACTGATACAATATCAACCGTCAATTATTTGTTTTATTGAATTTATATTGAATTACTGACGTATTATATATTATTTTAATATACTACTAATGCGGCACTACGGTATATATATATATATAAAACAGATTTTATAAGTAAATTACTTTATTTTCATTAAGACAGGTGTAGTATTATTTATTTATAAAAAATATTTATTTTGATCTGATCTAACAACAAAGACAAATAGTTGAATAATGGTATTGTATGTTATTCGTTTTATTTTTAAATAAAGGTATAAATAAAACAAGTATTTGTGAGATTACATTGTTTATTTGTGACAATGCAGAATGTAAAGGACAGACGTACAAAAATTATAAAACACTATAAAATATGATGCCGATTACAAAGATAAATAACGATTCAAAGGTAATAGTGTAGAGTCTAATACAAGATATAAGATCTTTGGTTACACAAAGTTCGTAGGAAGTATTTTAAAAATATCAATTACAATTGATGATAATAGATGGCGTTACTTGTACAAAGTATGTCGTTAGAGAGTAGAGAAATAATGTTAAGTGCTAATAATTCTAAGAATCTTAAAATAATTAATTTATACTTATTAATAGCGTCAAATAACATTTTCAACTGGAACACACGAATAGGTTTTATAATAACATTATAATAAGTACAATAGGTTTCTACAGAAAAGATTTAACTGTAATGTTAAAAATAATTGTGACATCTGATACAAAAATAACATAACATATAATAGCATATAATATATCATTCAAACGAAGAACACAATCACATCTGAAGCTACCAACTATATTATTTTTCATTAATAATCTTAACTAACTGTAAAATATTAGACCAATACAGTTTGACACTACATGAGTATAAAATTTTAATTTCAGAATATGTTTTGGCTAGAAAATTACAAAATTGTTTTTTTTTCTACTCGGCTACAATTATAAAGTTTAAATAAATTTTTGACACTATATTATAAATAAATGCCTTCCTGATAGCATTCCATTGTTACCGTTAACGTCACAAGTACATTGGCATTTACAGACTTATTATATTCAATGGTATTAACAATGTTTAATTGCTAGATATTTTATGATAATATTCATTTAATTTGACTTTATTGCTAAGTAGATTTTCGTGTGCAGAAGAAAATTTATTCTTTTTTAATATTAGCAATTCCTGTTTTCAAGAAAAGCTTAGAAACTCTAAGTGGCCCATATACGTCGGACTATTGAGGCTTCAATAATTTACTCGTTTTACCTTTGTATTACACGGTCAGCCATTACACAAAATAAATTGCTCGTTGGCTTTCTGGTTATTAAAAAATAACTCTCCAAAAAGTTCTTAGTGAAACCGGATCAGTTTTTTCACATTATTTATTCATAATTTATTTAAACTTTATAAAACTCCACATTCACTATTTGGTCAATTATAATTCCAATACAAAATATTGTTAAACATCTTATAACGCTAATAACATAAAAATATTTTTTTACCATGGTGTAAAAATGTTCGTCTAAATCTAATTTTGTCTACGGAATCAGTCTATAGATTAGAGAACTGAATAAATAAACGCGAGTTATATTTTCTAGAACTACATGCATAGAGTAAGCATTTCTAATATACGACGATATAGTTACATAATTTCTCATAAAGTACATAAAAAAGAAATGCCATTCAATTATTGAGTTAGACATATTTCGTCCAATCGAAATGCTTTGATGTAAAATTAATAATAAATCTAAATTATATATGTAGTAATAATAGCCCATATCCCACTGTTGGACAAAGATCACTTAAGTTTCAGTGCGGGCGAAAAGTCATAAAAGTATATGAGTTATATAAAAAATAGAACTCAGTATAACATAAGGTGAAATCATTTACCCGTATTTGGGGAAAAATGGTTCATTTTTATCAGTTGTTTACACATTTATAACCGTTGTGAGTAAAATGCACTATACAAGCTCTCTAAGTATAGCACATTTTGTTTTGTCAGTCCATACAAGTATTTGTACTAACTCGTATGAAGTTTCTTTTGGATATAATATATTTGTGATAGAACCCACATTTATTATAAAATTTTTCTTCACTGCATATTTTACTTTAAAAAAAACTTCACATTTTATATATGCAAATTGTATTATCAATTGTCATTTTTAGATATTTTTTGTGTCTTATCTAATCAATAAAATCAAAAATATTGTTATGAAAGATTTTTGTATGAAATCTTATAAACAACTTAAAAATTGTATTTAAAAAGCAAAATAATATATACTTCGACATAAATAAACCGATCTTATGTTAAATTATGTGATTATAGCATATATAAGATAACGTAGATTGGTTCCTGAACGCTCCAAGCTCAAACACAAATGCGCTTTATTTGTGAAAAAATAAAAATAAAGTCCAATAACAATAACGGAAGAAAATTCCTTACTAGTAAAAACCATATGCGTTGGTTTTCAATTATATGTCAAATAAATATTACTTTTCTTATAAACTCCTTTATTCATAAAGTTTATTAAACAATATCATAAGATTGTGTTATTAAAAACGGTCAATTTTATTTATTATATTATATAATTTAATTCAAAATACACTTTTTCAAAGCTTTTAGGGGCAATTTCGTCATTTTCAGTATGTTAGTACTATGTTGTTTAAAAAATGTTTATGAGTAAAACGGTTTGTATTATAGAAAAGTGAAATTATTCACAATTATCCTGTTTATCATAAATATGTTTACAAACTGGTTCGATATATAGGTATGGTAGATTCATACCATATGTATGCATCTATATAAAATATAGTCATTAACGAATACAGTCAAATGTAATTATAACGGTTACATTACAATTACCTTAATTTTTATTTATTTTATTTTTCCACAAACAAGCATAACTAGCGCCGCTGCAAAGCAATCTTCAGTTCCGGATGTAACCGGTTTCTATCTGTTTACCAGAGGCCGGATGATTTCCCGCCCGGAGGGTTTCGGACACGCACTGATGTTTTCGTGTCCAAACCTTCAAGTTCCTCTGTGAAATTGAAATTAATATAGAGTTATTTATTACAGAGAGTAGATCTTTAATAAAAACAAACTTAGCTTTATTTGCTTAAGCAAAATAAAAATTGTTTTCTTTTATAACAATTACAGAACACTTTGTATTAATCTCTAATCTTCTTTCTCATAACAGATTATAAAACAATAAAGCTATCTTTTTCTGCGCCAGAACTACACACTCATCAATTATTCTCGACAAACAGTAATTTGTATCATTATGTCCAGCTTTACAACGGTGTATTTACAGGCGCAATACGGTGTAATATACTTCTTACAGTGCACGTGTCTATGTGTCAAGGTGAGCATTAATATGATAGCAAAGATTTTGTGTGTTAAATATAAAAAATTTAGAAAATACTATTTATGATACTTTGACAATATCAGCACAGAGTAGTAATGATATATAAGATATTGTCTATTATCTTAAAAAAATATCTTCTTCACATCCGGCTCGAAGGACCAAGTTTTCTTTTTTGATGTAATTGAACAATAATTTTGAAAGAAAAGTAATAGAAGGAAGTTTAAAATATTTTAAGTTCGATCGTAGAACTTTTTATAACCGATTCCAGACATCAAATAATTAAGTATTAACAGTTAAGTATTTGTTGTCTTGCTCATCACAATTCTTCATCATTAAAAATACAAGATTAATCTACTGTTCTAAAATATAAGAGTCACTCACTGCTGATAGAGAAGGTGGAGTTTTGCAAGTCTCGCTGTCCAGGCTCTCGCATCTTTCGTCCGGTGGGAGTGCTGCAGCCGGACACCGACAGACCCTCCATTTGCTTGTTGGATATGCTCAGTTCTATAAAGTATGAAAGAGTAAATAGTAAATATTTCAACTACGGAATTTTTAAAGTTTAGCTGAAAAGGAATAAAAGAGAAATTAAATTTTAAATTAGTGTTTAATTGAATCTTTTATATAAATGTTATCGCTGGATATATTTTGGTTGTAACAAGGTCAATACGTGTCATAAAATGAAGATAAAGTATTAAGATAATCGAATATAATAATCTGTAGGACTGTTCATACAACATATCAAGTATAAAACCAAATTATGGTTTTATACTTGATATGTTGTATAGGCGGGCGAGGCCCTCGGGGATTCCCGGCCCCCGTCCGACACGTCGCTCGCCTGCTGCTCGTTACGCGCGCCGTACACCGTCGGAGAGTCCGGCGGAGTGTTCAGGAACTTTCCGAATCCTGAGATAACGAAACATACCCTACATTTTATTTCAAACTATTTTCCGAATCAAAATTATATTACACTTTATCGTTTACAAGTGATAAAATGACATGAAGCAAGTTTGAGCCCCAGGGGCTATTTCTTATACCTAACTCCTGTCCTCAAACTCGAGGGCGAAAACTAGTAATGAATATTTTGTTACCTTCGACGACTCGTAGTTCGCCGTCATCGAGACAAACGCGACCATTGACGATAACGTATTGGGGACTACCAATTACGTGCTGACCCTGAAAAGATAGATTTTTACGTTATGGCAGTATGTCAGGAATATTCAATATCATAACACAAAAGTAATGTTATTGTAATAACAATATTATATATAACATGACTGTTTCAGGATGCCATGCTACGTTTATCGCCATAGATTTGATAGCTTTTTCCAACAACAATAGGAGTACAGATAAATAAATAACTTTCGACATTTCAATTAACCTGATGTTTTTGGCCGAGATCTTAAATTATAATCTAGATAGGTTATATTATATATATTTCTCATGGATTAGTGATAAAATAGTTTTAATTGTCGGCGAAATTGCTATCGAAACTTTGGAAGTAAAATTAAGGTGGTGATAGTGAAGTAAATAGTGTTTGGATTATAAATAAAAGTGTTTTAATCAAGTACTATTAGCTAGGAGCAAATCCCAAGGAAAATGTAATTCTAGGGCTCATCTCTACTCCTTTTTCGATTGGATTGTATAAGGGGTATTACAGTTGTGATCAAATTTGGAGGCTTGGGGCTTACTCCAACCCGCATTGGAGCAGCGTAGTGGAATAAGCTCCAAACCTTCTCCTCAAAAGGGAGAGGAGGCCTCAGCCCAGCAGTGGGACATTAACATGCTGGTACTTTGATCAAATCTACTAATCGAATGGTTCGTAAGTTACAAATATACGTACTTTAATGACCATATGCAATAGGGGGGGGGGCAGTACCTCGAATATGTTGAAGTCGACGGCGTGGTGGTGCGTGTGCGCGGAGACGGTGCGCTCGCGGCGCGGGTCCCACAGCGCCAGGTCGGCGTCGGCGCCTGCGGCCACGCGGCCCTTGCGCAGCCACAGGTGGAACACGCGCGCCGCCGCCGCGCTGCTCACCGACACGAAGCGGCACGGGTCCATGGCGCCTGCGCGTACACGCGGTGAGTGGACCTTCTGTTATAGGCGGACGAGCAGTGGCTCACCGCACCGCGCATGGACTTGGCGATGTAAGAAATAATAACCATTCCTTACATTGCCGATGTGCCCCCGATCTTGGGAGCTGAGATGTTTTGCCTATTTCGCCTGTTACACTGGCTCACTCACGATTCAAACCGGAACGCAACAATACAATAGTATTGCTGCTCAGTGGCAGAATATCCGATGAGTGGGTGGTATCAATAGCGAAAATAACATCTATCTAGCACATTTGATTTTCTGAACTGTTTCATAGAATTATTAATTATATTTCGTGATATATTATATTTCGATATTTCCCCGCAATAGTACCCGAGGAGTTTCATTTATTTGAACAGTCCAAACTCTAGAGAGTGCATTACACGGTTACGATCGCCTTCGGTCCATTTCTAGTAAAAATATAATGTTATTAATTTTATTGTAAGCCAGACTACCCATTAAGTTTCTTTCACTGATCCTCTGAGGTCTTTTATTTTTTTATTTACTTATTTAGTATTACCATCTTGACAACATGATTACTGTAAGTTTAAGTAATAAAAATTACGTAGTATTAAGTAAATTAAAAGTTAACAAATTAGTAGGTCTAAGGGTAGAAGTTGCCATATTTATAGGTAACTACGACATGCAAAAATTACACTAAGCATCTAAAATGACGAGCCGGTTGGCATGGTTGGTGGATGCTTGTCTTTGCCTTTCACGCCGAAGGTTGTAGGTTCGATTCCCACCCAGGACAGATATTTGTGTGCATGAACATGTCTGTTTGTCCTGAGTCTAGGTTTAATTATCTATATAAGTATGTATTTACTAAAGAAAAATAGTATATGTAGTATATCAGTTGTCTGGTTTCCATAGTACAAGCTCTGCTTAGTTTGGAATCAGATGGCCGTATGAGAATAATGTCCCAAGATATTATTATTATTATAATAGATCTAAGGATAAAAGTTGAAATACTTAGAAGTAACCACGACATGCAAAAATGACACTAAGCATCTAAAATAATAATGAAAGAAACCGGTGATAGTTTTTTTGACAATCAAAACGCTTCGATATTGAAATATATTAATACATATTATCTCTATGGCAGCTATATGTCTGTTCGTAACTGTTAATTGTTACTGGCTGTGTGTGTCCGGAACGAAGCTGAACGCCTGAATTTTTTTATAATAACGATGTTAATCCCTAGAATACAGGGGTCTGGAACAGCATTCTTGAATTTCCGGAGTCCGAAAAAGCAATAATGCTGTATAAACTTCTTATAATAGGATTAAACCGCAGAAACTCGATTATATAACTTATAATTCTGTATTTTTAAGCTCCTACAGGAGACATGATCACTATGTGACCAAACTCCTTAAAAAATTTAGATTAACTGTTGATTGTATTTGTGCCAAATGGGAGTTTTCTGAGACCTTTAACAAATTACATAAAAGTGAATTCAAGTGAACCGAGCACGTCTTTTTCGATTTATTTTTTGTGTGTTTGTTTCAGAGCTTATAAGGTATGACGCTAGAAAAATGCGTTACGCGTTTCCCCCACGGGAACAGTTGGGGGTACGTGGGGCTCGCTGGTGTCCTAGGCGCCGATTGCGTCCCGAACATCGGAACATCCACTAAAAAACCAGCGGTAGCCTTTCCGTCTTAATGAGGAGCCCCACGGGATCGCTTGCGCATGCTACCGTGACGAATCATATAATACCTGTGTTAACCACCTTCTGCCAGAGTATAGCCATACGATCTTCAACACCATTAACACCATTGGGTATCTTGCTGAAGTTGCCTTTCCCGAGCTCCTTGTCCTTCTCGTGGAAAGTGCAGTTGTCGCTGGCTATTATTTGCTAATCGTCACTGGAATATAAATATTAAAATATAATTATAATAATCGACGTGACATTATAAATTCGATATGGTTTTGTTATGTTTTATGTCTGTAAACACTTTTGTAATATAATGTAGGTGGTGTAATATATTGAGTATGAGTATGTTGCGAGTGTATTTTTGTGTGGTGTAGTGATATATTTTGTGTGGTGTAGTATTTTTTTGATGAATTCTTTCTTTCAAAAGAAGCCTCAGAGGAGGTGGACCTGGCGAAGCCCCGATAACGTGACAAGGAACGAGATAGACTTTATCATTTCGAATAAAAGGCACATATTTAGAGATGTTTCAGTGATCAACAGGTTTAATACCGGAAGTGATCACCGCTTGGTTCGAGGCACTCTAAATATCAACTTAAAAGCCGAAAGATCGAGAATGATGAGGTCTACTCTCCGACCTACCATGCTCCAAGCTGCTCAAGGCTCCGAAAAGTTCCAAATGGAACTTCAAAATCAATTCACCGCGTTGGAAACCATAAGCAGCATTGATGAGAGAACCGACACGCTGGTCAAAATACTGCAAAACACATCCCGCAAGTGTTTTCCGCCACAGAGAAGAGACAACGCACCAAAACTCTCTGCTGAGACACTCGAGCTCATGAGAAAACGACGAGAACTACCATCGTTTTTGTTAGATAAGGCCTTAAACCGAACAATAAAAACGCTGACGCGACGCGATCTCCGACGCTCCAATACCCATGCCATCAAAGCTGCGATTGAGCAAAATCGGGGATCGAAAGTGTTCGCTCGCAAGTTTGGGAGGCCGCGTCTGACAAAACTTAAAACTGAAAATGGTGGGGTCGTTACCTCTAGGCCTGAGATTATCGGAGAAGTAGAGAGGTTTTATGGGCAGTTGTTCTCTTCAAGATCGGATAAACCCGTGGGAATCAGTATTGATGACCAGCGCGCCCCTCTTATGCGCCATTACTCCGAGAAGCTCCCGGTCGTTGACCAAGGAGAGATTAGGGCGGCTCTAGAACAGCTTAAAAACAACAAAGCTCCGGGAGATGACGGAATCACAACAGAGTTGCTTAAGGCAGGCGGGACTCCGGTCCTGAAAGAGCTAGCAAGCCTCTTTAATTCCGTCATCCAACATGGCAAGACCCCGGAAACGTGGAGCGGGAGTGAGGTGGTACTGTTTTTCAAGAAAGGTGATAAAACCCTCTTGAAAAACTACAGACCAATCTCCCTTCTGAGTCACGTGTATAAGCTGTTCTCAAGAGTCGTCACGAACCGTCTCGCCAGACGACTTGACAAGTTCCAGCCCCCAGAGCAAGCCGGCTTTCGATCAGGCTACAGCACCGTGGACCACATCCATACTGTTCGGCAGATTGTGCAGAAGACCGAAGAGTACAATCAGCCGCTGTGTATGGCATTTGTGGACTACGAGAAAGCCTTCGACTCCATCGAAACCTGGGCAGTGCTCGACTCATTGCAGAGATGTCATATCGATTGGAGATATATCGAGGTACTGAGATGTCTGTACAACGCCGCTACAATGACTGTCCACATCCAGGACTGTAAGACGAAGGCGATCCAACTGCGCAGAGGGGTGAGACAGGGGGATGTAATATCCCCGAAACTGTTCACCAACGCGTTGGAAGACGTTTTCAAAACGCTGGATTGGACTAGGTATGGAGTCAATGTAAACGGCGAGTACATCTCACACCTTCGATTTGCCGACGATATCGTCATCATAGCAGAGTCGCTGGAACAACTCACCGAAATGCTGCGTAGCCTAGGCGAGTCTTCCCGGCGTGTCGGTCTCGGTATGAACTTGGACAAGACCAAGGTCATGTTCAATAGGCATGTCGTGCCGGGACCGATATACGTCGAGGGGAAACCTCTCGAAGATATACCTACCTAGGACAGATAATACAAGTCGGTAGGAACAACTTTGAGAAGGAAGCCGATCGAAGAATTCGCTTGGGATGGGCAGCATTTGGCAACCTTCGTCAAGTCCTCAAGTCGTCTATACCGCAATGTTTGAAGACGAAAGTCTTCAACCAATGCGTCTTACCTGCCATGACATACGGTGCCGAAACGTGGACACTAACTGCGGGACTAGTCCACAAATTCAAAGTCGCTCAGCGTGCTATGAAGCGAGCTATGCTCGGAGTATCTTTGAAGGATAAGATCAGAAATGAGATTATCCGGAAAAGAACCGGAGTCACCGACATAGCTTGCAAAATTAGCAGGCTGAAGTGGCAGTGGGCTGGTCACGTATGTCGTAGGACCGATGGCCGTTGGAGCAGACGAGTCCTAGAGTGGAGACCGCGAATCGGCAAGCGCAGCGTAGGGCGCCCTCCAGCCAGGTGGACCGACGACCTTAAGAAGGTGGCGGGCACCAACTGGATGCGGAAGGCGGAGGACAGGGAGCTTTGGCGCACCTTGGGAGAGGCCTATGTTCATCAGTGGACAACGATTGGCTGTTGATTGATTGAGTGATATATGGTGTTGTCTATTGTCGTACTGTTTACACTGATATCAAATATCGGCTACAGCTTGGTGTGGTGAGGTGTAACGTGGTATGGTTGAATTTAGTGTATCGTGGTGTGAATAGGAAGGCGGTCGCGAGCATATGGGCCACCTGATAGTAAGTGGTCATCAACGCCCACAGACATTGGCATCGTAAGAAATGTTAACCATCGCTTACATCACCGATGCGCCCCCAACCTTGGGAACTAAGGTGTTATGTCCCCTGTGCCTGTAATTACACTGGCTCACTCACCCTTCAAACAATACATATTTAGAGTTTGTTTACATAAAGTTCAACCCAGTCACCAGATTAACCGTATCTATTTTTATGACAATGCTTTTATTCTTCGAGGGAGGTTTTTGTAACTTACTCCTTAATATACAACACAAGAACCAAACTACCTATTAAATGAGTTAACGAAAATAGTTCAATTAGTTTCGACATTCGACAAGCAGCCAAATACCAAGTATAAAACTAAGTTTTATAATTTAATGATAACATTTATATTTGAAATGAATGAAAACAATGAGTCGAATGATGAATAGAAAAATGATTCTTTCGGTATTTTTTTTATTACCGTGTTAATCTTGTTTATATGATAAAGAATCCTAAACAATTATTTAACAAAATGATTGAATACAATCACGGATTTAGCTATAAATTAATATTGTTTAGGGGTGTGATTAGTTAAACGATGCTGTTTTATTCTTTCAAATGTCAAATCAATGATGAGAGAAAGAGAGAAATCACTGGGACTAAATATCCGCTATACAAGTAAGACCGCTAATGTGTCTAAGCTATTATAACAGATAAAAAATATCTACATACGATTTATAACAAAAAAAAGTTATTTTAAAAGCTAAGGACCCTTCTACTCCTTAAGATTTTTTGATAATAACTTTATGGTGTACATACCATCAGTACCAATGGTAGCGGCCAGGGTTTCACAGATCAACGGCTGCTTCTGCCGAGTCCTAGCGAGACGGAGAGCTTGGACAGCGCTCTTTGACATCATATGTACTATGTAGAGCGGAGAGTTCATCTGAAAAATACAGAAAATTTAGATTTTGAGACATACGTTGTTTTACTGACTGTAATATTTTATTGTGTTGTCTTTTGAATGATATACCTCCCAATAAAATTTGTTTCTAATATTTTTAGTAAACATCAATTCTTGCCTAAATCTATAACAAAATTCCTTCACCACTGACGGTGAAGTAAAACATCGTGAACAAACCTGCATGAGTCTAATTTCATTGAAATAATGCCACATGTGTATTCTACCAACCCGCATTGGAGCAGCGTGGTGACATAAGCTCCAAACCTTCTCCTCAAAAGGGAGAGGAGGCCTTAGCCCAGCAGTGGGACATTAGCGGGCTGTTACCGTTTTACACAACAAATGATAATGTACTGACTCAAATAGTATGGCCAACTGCGCAGGACATATTATATAATGCGTACAAGTATGTGTATGATAAACACAGGTTCACTCTTTATTTTCTTACTCTCATAATCCGATGGGATGACAGACTCGACAAGAACAAAAAGAATGCACAAGTGCGTGTTATAGCATATTTAAAACAATAGCAGTATTTAATTTATTTATTAGCAGTATTTAAAACAATCTATCTACATAAAAGCCGCACTATTAAACTAGAGTCAGATAATTTTTTATGAAGATTCTTGAAAAAGGAACTAATAATTTTAAACAACAAGATTTTTGAGCAACTTTATAAATAAATATATTTTAGTTAATTGTACTCAAATACAATTTGGCTTTAGTTATCTAACATAACATCTTAATTTGTACTCACTAGAGGCAACGCCTTCAATTCGACACAGGTCTCCATGACCTGGCAGAGCTCGTAATCGTTCAGCATCCAGGCATACTTGTAAGCCATAAACATCTTGAACGAGTTGATGCCATGCTCCGCAACCAACTGCTGCATTTCTTTCTTCACGGATGGCGACCACCAGGTGACACCGACGTGGAGAGCGTAGTCACAGCACACCTGAAGGGAGATTTTAAGATGGTAAGTAAGGAGGTAGCGATAAGTGGTCAGTACTACTCGCCACACACCACGATACACTAAATTCAACCATACCACGTTACAACTCACCACACCAAGCTATAGCCGATTATTTCATACATAAACAATTAGAATACATAACATAAAAAAAAATCATAATAAATGTGGGTTCTATCACAAATATATTATATCCAAAAGAAACTTCATACGAGTTAGTACAAATACTTGTATGGACTGACAAAACAAAATGTGCTATACATAGAGAGCTTGTATAGTGCATTTTACTCACAACGGTTATAAATGTGTAAACAACTGATAAAAATGAACCATTTTTCCCCAAATACGGGTAAATGATTTCACCTTATGTTATACTGAGTTCTATTTTTTATATAACTCATATACTTTTATGACTTTTCGCCCGCACTGAAACTTAAGTGATCTTTGTCCAACAGTGGGATATGGGCTATTATTACTACATATATAATTTAGATTTATTATTAATTTTACATCAAAGCATTTCGATTGGACGAAATATGTCTAACTCAATAATTGAATGGCATTTCTTTTTTATGTACTTTATGAGAAATTATGTAACTATATCGTCGTATATTAGAAATGCTTACTCTATGCATGTAGTTCTAGAAAATATAACTCGCGTTTATTTATTCAGTTCTCTAATCTATAGACTGATTCCGTAGACAAAATTAGATTTAGAAGAACATTTTTACACCATGGTAAAAAAATATTTTTATGTTATTAGCGTTTTAAGATGTTTAACAATATTTTGTATTGGAGTTATAATTGACCAAATAGTGAATGTGGGGTTTTATAAAGTTTAAATAAATTATGAATAAAAAATGTGACAAAACTAATCCGGTTTCACTAAGAACTTTTTGGAGAGTTATTTTTTAATAATCAGAAAGCCAACGAGCAGTTTATTTTGTGTAATGGCTGACCGTGTAATACAAAGCTAAAACGAGTAAATTATTGAAGCCTCAATAGTCCGACGTATATGGGCCACTTAGAGTTTCTAACCTTTTCTTGAAAACAGGAATTGCTAATATTAAAAAAAGAATAAATTTTCTTCTGCACACCAAAATCTACTTATTAATAAGGCCAAATTAAATGAATATTATCATAAAATATCTAGCAATTAACCATTGTTAATACCGTTGAATATAATAAGTATGTAAGTGCCAATGTACTTTTGACGTTAACGGTAACAATGGAATGGAAGATATTTATTTAAACTTTATAATTGTAGCCGAGTAGAAAAAAAAACAATTTTGTAATTTTCTAGCCAAAACATATTCTGAAATTAAAATTTTATACTCATGTAGTGTCAAACTGTATTGGTCCAATATTTTACAGTTAGTTAAGATTATTAATGAAAAATAATATAGTTGGTAGCTTCAGATGTGATTGTGTTCTTCGTTTGAATGATATATAGAGTTTCTTGCCAAGTAACTTAGTAGTTACTGATTTTCGTCAATCAACAATATTGTTACAATGATATAAAATAAATCTTTGAAAAACCACTTATACTTTTTATCATCTGTGAAATTTACTAATATTTATTTGAAAATACCTTTTTTAATTAAATTTTTAATAAATTGAACCTTTTTATAGAAAATATAATTGAAAAAATTCTCACTATAAATTGCTTATAAAACAAACATAAAAAAAGATTTCTGTCTGAATATTTATATAGTTTGCCGTTTTAACATTTCAGCAAGTTACGCATTTAGTTCGTTACGTCGCTGCTCATAGATGGCGTTGGGTGTATTTTAAATCGCGCTATCGTTTGGTTGTTTCGGTTTAGTAGGGTGCCTGAGAGCTGTCATTTTAACATTGACGTCTTGTCGTTATGAAACAAGATTTATCTTGAAAGGGTGTTGACTGGCTAATAGTCTGGTCAAGACCCAAGAAACTAAATTAATACTATGCATGCGGTATCCCTCGTGGTCGTGGATCTAAGTTATGATAATTGTTAACGATTATACGTAGCTGATAGGGACTCACGAGGTACATCGTGATACTTTGATGTCACAGTGATTGAAAAATAGGCATAAAGTAACGAGGTTTTATTTAAAACAAGTTGTTTTATTTATTTAAAATACTTTATCGAATAAATCATTTAATTGGTGCAAAATGCGATTTGCGAATATAATGAAGCTAAGATAATATTTAATTAAATGACCCATCGTAAGTACGTAAATATTTATTTTTGAACTAACAGCGAAAACTAAGTGACTGTCACGGGTAAAAAAGTCGCTATTGCCTAATAATATTGAATAGTTTTGTTTTTTATGAATGTTTATTTTGACCCTAATATATATCACAGTCACAAGTATGGAAGAATTCTTGCTACTGTAACAGACTTTTTTATCTAGTATTTTTATCTAAAACTCAACTCTTCTAACTCTACTACGTGGTTTCTCGTGGTCGTAACTTTTATGAATTAACGTACATGAATAATGATTATACGAGTCTGATTTTTATAGTTTATACCGGTTAAGTTGATTATTGTTTTTTTTAAATGCTTGTATCAACTTTTTAAAATTAAAACATTATTTATTCAATAAGGATCTTACAAGCACTATTGTTCCGTTATCTTTACTTTTTGTTTATCTATTCTATTATTTTAATTAAGTTAATTGTTTATGTTTTTATTTCCATAGAGGCCTTAGTGTAGGCGATGTTATATAGACTATAAGTATATTTAAATTACTAGCTATTCGGTACTCACTGGTAGTTCCTAGGCAAACGCGGTCTACTATAAAATCTTAAATAAAGTGTCTCATTATTTTGAACATATTATACTCATCTATTCCAATCGGAGTAGAAATAAGCTATTATTTTAATACTTTAAGGGGAATCAAGTGAAAAACAAATCAATTCGTTCTGTTTGAAATCATATCACTTTTCACTCAATTAAAATGCATACCGTTTTAGTGACCGCTTTTCAAGTAATACTTTTGCATGTGCGTGTTAACATGCATTTCCCCTAAACTAAGTAATTACTATTTAAATTAGTGAAAGTATATTCATTAATTACATAGTTGGTTTTATTGTTGACCGTTAAAAGCATCCGCTTTTAAATTTTAGTTGTAACAGTAAAGCAGTTAAACTTTCGTTAATAAAATGTGGTCATGAAACTACGTGAGGCGTTCTAGAATATTCCGTTTATTTTAAGTTTGGAATGTCATAATATATTATGGACTAGCTATGAGTGAAACATATAAAACAAACACAAAATAAATATCAAAGATTCGGGCTTCAATTTCTCTAAATATCAATATAAAAATGATTAATCTATTATCGAGAACACTGAGCGAGTCAATTATTACATGGTTTAAAGATTACATAAATTAGAATTCCAATATTTCCAGAGCAGGGAATAGATAATGCTTAAAATGCCTATGGCTCACTGACCACTTATCGCTACCTCTTTACTTACCATCTTAAAATCTTCCTTTAGGTGTGCTGTGACTACGCTCTCCACGTCGGTGTCACCTGGTGGTCGCCATCGGTGAAGAAAGAAATGCAGCAGCTGGTTGCGGAGCATGGCATCAACTCGTTCAAGATGTTTATGGCTTACAAGGATGCCTGGATGCTGAATGATTACGAGCTCTGCCAGGTCATGGAGACCTGTGTCGAATTGAAAGCGTTGCCTCTAGTGAGTACAAATTAAGATGTTATGTTTGATAGTACAGTACAGTACCGTAACCGTAACAGCCTGTGAATGTCCCACTGCTGGGCTAAAGGCCTCCTCTCCTCTTTTTGAGGAGAAGGTTACCTTCACCGTCAGGCACGAGATGAATTATAAACACAAATTAAGCACATAAACATTCAGTGGTGCTTGCCCGGGCTTGAACCCATGATCATCGGTTAAGATTCACGCGTTGTTTCGTGTGATAACTATAGCCAAATTGTATTTGAGTTGAGAATTAACTAAAATATATTTATTCATAAAGTTGCTCAAAAATCTTCTTGTCTAAAATTATTGGTTACTTTTTAAGGAATCTTCTTAAAATATATATATATTGTTTTAAATAATCAGATTTATATAGTCTATTTCAACCACAAGAGTAGTAAAAAAAAACAACTTAGACATTAAATTTACTTAGACATTATATTTAGATATTTGGTCGAGAATAATCTTTGACATTCATCATTCAGTCGTTAATTCAATGTTGATATCGAAACTATAGAAGTAAAATTAAAATGGATATAAGTAGTTCAATAGTGGATTGAAGTAATTAATTAAAATATATTGATCAAGAGCAAATTCTGATGTTAGGGCGCACTCGGCGCTTTGGACACCGACGAACCCCACATACCCCAAACCCCATGGGGTGGGGGGGTTGGGAAACGTGTACCGCGTTTTTTCAGCGTTAAAAAAAGGCTATAGTTAAGTTAACAACACGAGTATAATGCCCATATATTCGCATGAAAGTCTTTCATAGGGCATTTTATTAATGTGATTTTCTAAACTTAAAATGCATTATTAAATCATAAAGCCATTAAACTTTTATCATAATATCATCATTACATTGCGTTTAAAACACTCTGTATAAAAATCGACGTCATAATTGCAGATTTACGCTGAAAACGGCAGTATATTAGCTCGCAATACTGAGAAGCTGCTGGCTGCGGGAGTGACCGGCCCCCGAGGGTCATGCGTTGTCCAGGGATGAGGAAGTTGAGGCTGAGGCTGTCAACAGAGCTTGTGTCATCGCTAACCAGGTAAAACTATTAATATAATCATACAAATACCAATCAGGGTTCGAACAGAAATCTGTGTACCTGCTATAACACGCACTTGTGCATTCTTTTTGTTCTTGTCGAGTCTGTCATCCCATCGGATTATGAGAGTAAGAAAATAAAGAGTGAACCTGTGTTTATCATACACATACTTGTACGCATTATAATATGTCCTGCGCAGTTGGCCATACTATTTGAGTCAGTACATTATCATTTGTTGTGTAAAACGGTAACAGCCCGCTAATGTCCCACTGCTGGGCTAAGGCCTCCTCTCCCTTTTGAGGAGAAGGTTTGGAGCTTATTTCACCACGCTGCTCCAATGCGGGTTGGTAGAATACACATGTGGCATTATTTCAATGAAATTAGACTCATGCAGGTTTCTTCACGATGTTTTACTTCACCGTCAGTGGTGAAGGAATTTTGTTATAGATTTAGGCAAGAATTGATGTTTACTAAAAATATTAGAAACAAATTTTATTGGGAGGTATATCATTCAAAAGACAACACAATAAAATATTACAGTCAGAAAAACAACGTATGTCTCAAAATCTAAATTTTCTGTATTTTTCAGATGAACTCTCCGCTCTACATAGTACATATGATGTCAAAGAGCGCTGTCCAAGCTCTCCGTCTCGCCAGGACTCGGCAGAAGCAGCCGTTGATCGGTGAAACCCTGGCCGCTACCATTGGTACTGATGGTATGTACACCACAAAGTTATTATCAAAAAATCTTAAGGAGTAGAAGGGTCCTTAGCTTTTAAAATAACTTTTTTTTGTTATAAATCGTATGTAGATATTTTTTATCTGTTATAATAGCTTAGACACATTAACGGTCTTACTTATATAGCGGATATTTAGTCCCAGTGATTTCTCTCTTTCTATCATCATTGATTTCATCATCCTCTTCCCTCTCGGACCGCTTACTGAGTGCATGTGTTTATGGCTTGTTTGTGATTAAAATTGTTTCTTAAAGTTACAATTAAAAAAAAAAAACCGTGCTATAAAATATGAGTACATAACCAATAAGAAGGTATACGTTCATCGCGGCGCCTGGTACTTTGCGCCTAGTACAATCCGCTTCGTGGCTACGATTTATAAGGCCCCGCCTACCTCTTGCGAAATCCTGCTGCCCTGGTACTTTAAATACGATCACTTTTAATTATTTATTAAAAATAAAGTTGGGGTGACACTTTGTCAAGGGCATATATAGAAAAATACCAATTGAACACTCCCCTCCGAAAACATGTAACCTACTCCTATGTTACAGCATTCTCAATCATCTCCGGATATAACCGGAGATTTCAATGTAACCATGAGGTCACAGAGACTAAAGCGTAAACAGGGAGATGACTTGGAATATTTTCTGAGCAAATTTGAAAATATGTTCACTACATGGACAGCCGCACAGGACGCGAAGTATGAATCACTACTAAGTACCGTCAACACAATCAGAGATCAGAACTCACAAATTTCATCGTCAATTGAGTTCATGAGTAACAAATACGAAGAGCTGAAAATTAAATACGACACACTTATACAAGAGAATCTAGAAGACAAAGCACAAATTAGAAATTTGTCTTAGAATATAAAATTATAATTTTATGTGTCGGACTTCCTTACACCAAGCATGAAAAGACTCTATTTCCTTGCAAGAGATTTTGCTAACAACAACAAGTTCTGCTGGGCTACTCCAGGTAATATATTGTTACGTAAGAAAGAAAATGAGCCCTCAATCCAGTTAAAAAACGAACAAGACCTCAAGCGCTTGGAAACTACATAAGCGACTCGGGCTTATTATTACTGTATTCTTTTCTCTTAGTTATTAATCTATTGTTTGTATACACATTGCACACTCACACATATTCATCACAAACTCAGTACTCATTTTTTTTTAACTCAATTATAAGAAGCACTCAATCAATTATAAAACTTCATAGTATAATAAATGTTTATATAGCGAATTTACTAATGCTCATACCCACCTCACTTAATCTTATGCAACGAAAGCAAGAAAGGTATGAGACTAATTTAACGTTTTTCATAAGTCCTCCATACTGCATTTCTAATATTCGATTTTAATATAATGGCAGAATTAAATAATATAAATAACATTGATAACTTTGAATTAACAGACTTAAAATGTTGTGATCCGGAATATTGTAATACCATAATTTTGAACCCTAATGCTTATCTTAAAATATTCCAACAGAACGTCAGAAGCGTAAATAAAAACTTTGACAGCTTAAATGTCCTACTATCGAGATTCAATATCAACATTGACATAATTATTTTATCTGAATGCTGGCTTTCTAACGTCATTAATCTCCCCAACGTTCCGGGATACGCGTGTTTTAGCACTTCAGTAAACTACAATCAAAACGATGGGGTCATTGTTATTTTGAATAATAATATAGATTTTAAAGTAGAAGAACCTAACATGCAGGAGGCTAATTGCCTAACAATAAAAATAAATAAAGATACGGTGATAATTGCCATATACAGACCTCCTAGTTTCCGCCTCTTAAATAATTTCATTGAATCTCTCCACAACTTGCTCGTGCAGCTCTCATCATACAAAAACATAATATTAATGGGAGACATCAATATTAATATTGCTGACTTAAATCAGGATAGTTCGAATTATCTTGAAGTCCTGTCTTGGTTTTGAAGTGTTTTAGGTTCAATCCCGGCATATTACACACCTACTAGAGCCAATAGTTGCTTAGACCATATAATCTTTGAAACAAAACTATCATCTTTTACCTTCATCTTAAAAACAGCAATAACAGATCACGAACCAATTCTTTTATGTATGAATAAAAATACCAATAGTATGTATAAAAAATTAAAATACTCATATAAATTAAATTTTGACAAATTAAAAGATGATTGTAAAAATCTAGATTTTAGTGAGATATATAATATAAATAACAATCCAGATCAGTGCATGAACATATTTATTAACCTTATACAAAACATTATTTTGAAAAACACAATTACCAATAGACTTCCTCGAAGTAAAATAATTAAAAAACCCTGGATCACCATAGGTTTGCTGAAATGCATAAGAACTAGGGATAGAATGTACTACAAATTAAAGGAAGAGGTAAATAATGAGACTCTAAGAATTACATACAAACGTTACAGGAATTCTTGTAATCAAATTTTAAAAAAATGTGAGAGGGACTACGAAAAAAATGAAATTAAACCCGCTGGAAATAATAACAAAAAATATGGAGCGTAATAAAAAATATTAATAACTTAAATAAAACTACAAACCAACCTTTTGAACTCCTTAATATAAATAAAACGCCCCTGGAATCAGTAAACTTAGTAAACAAATACTTTGCAAGCATAGGTGCTGATCTGGCCTCAAAAATAACCTCAAACCTACCAACCACCTCCACTAATACCTTTAGAATATCATCTATACAAAACTCATCCGTTCTCTTAAGCACTACAAAAGATGAAATATGTAGACTTATAATCGACTTAAAATCAAACTGTAGTCCTGGCTGGGATGGCATAACGTCCAAGGTACTCAAGTGTCTAATTGAATTTATTGTGACTCCGCTCACTTACATTTTTAATAGATGTTTATCCGAAGGTATATTTCCTGTTTCTCTCAAGAAATCCATAGTTATACCCATCTTTAAAGGCGGAGACAGAAACCTTGTATCAAATTACCGTCCAATCTCGATATTACCATCCCTCTCGAAAATACTTGAAAAAATTATAAATAATAGACTTGTTAAATATTTGGAAGATAAAAATTTAATCGCAGATACACAATATGGCTTTAGGAAAGGAAAATCAACTTCGGATGCAGTTCATTCTCTTGCGGATTTCATAGTAGACAAATTAGACAATAAAGAAAAATGCCTAACTATTTTTATTGATCTTCAAAAGGCATTCGATACAGTCTCTTTGAATAAAATGATCGAGAAGCTAGACAGTTTAAGCATTAGAGATAGACAACTACAACTTTTACAAAATTATCTGCTAGGTCGCTCCCAGCAGGTTAAAATAGGTGACGTTATCAGCAATGAGAGATTTGTCACTTATGGAATTCCGCAGGGTAGCATTTTAGGCCCAACTCTATTTCTTTGCTATATAAATGAACTTTGTAATCTAAAGCTAATAAAGTGTAAAATAATATCATAAGCAGATGTACCACACTTACATTTCACGGTAAAACATGGAATGAAGTATTTGAATTTGCACAAGAAGGTTTTAATACGGTTAATCACTGGATGGCTTATAATACCCTCACTCTGAATCCAAGTAAAACTCAATACATAGTTTTTTCAATACGCAACACACCTAATAATACAATATCACATCAATTAGTAGCTCATTCGTGTAATCTAGCAGATCATACCAAATGTACCTGTCCCATTATTAATAAAATAGATCAAACTAAATACTTAGATATAACAATTGATAAAAATCTTAATTTTAAAGGGCATCTTAAACAATTAAGTCAAAAACTCAGAAAACTTACATATGTTTTCAAAAATATGAGGCATATTATATATCATACGCTGACTGGACCTTCATCAGGACTGTTTATATATCATTATGTCAATCTTTAATAGCACTGAACAAGGTGCGGCGCTTTTTCACGCCACAACAACTGTGCCTGCTGTACAAAACACAGGTACGGTCTTGCGTGGAATATTGCTCGCACCAATGGGATGGCTCCGCTAAGTACCTACTTGAGGCCTTGGACCGGTTTCAGCGACGTGCCGTACGCATTATTGGCGACGTAAAGGTCACAAACACCCTTGAACCTTTACAATTGCGTCGTGAGATAGCAGCACTGAGCGCTTTCTATCGACTGTATCACGGCGAGTGCTCTGAGGAATTATTCTCTCTAATTCCTGCTTCCCCCTTCCTTCTTAAGTCCACGCGAGCTGTTTCTCGATGTCACCGCCTAACTGTGACATCAATTCTATCGCAAACAAAGAATTTTGGCAACTCCTTTCTTTGTCGCACTCCAAAAAAATGGAATTCCTTACCAGCTCACAGTTCCCCTCCTCTTACAATGAGGATTTATGGATGAGGATTATGAGGATTTATCTAAAGCCATACATACCAACAAGACTCATTTCACTGTTGTAATGGGGGACTTTAACGCGAAGCTGGGCAAACGATTCGGTGATGATTATCAGTTGTTTACACATTTATAACCGTTGTGAGTAAAATGCACTATACAAGCTCTCTAAGTATAGCACATTTTGTTTTGTCAGTCCATACAAGTATTTGTACTAACTCGTATGACGTTTCTTTAGGATATAATATATTTGTGATAGAACCCACATTTATTATAAAATTTTTCTTAACTGCATATTTTACTTTAAAAAAACACCTCACATTTTATATATGCAAATTGTATTATCAATTGTCATTTTTAGATATTTTTTGTGTCTTATCAAAGAAATCAATAAAATCAAAAATATTGTTATGAAAGATTTTTGTATGAAATCTCATAAACAACTTAAAAATTGTATTTAAAAAGCAAAATAATATATACTTCGATATAAATAAACCGATCTTATGTTAAATTATGTGATTATAGCATATATAAGATAACGTAGATTGGTTCCTGAACGCTCCAAGCTCAAACACAAATGCGCTTTATTTGTGAAAAAATAAAAATAAAGTCCAATAACAATAACGAAACAAAATTACTTACTAGTAAAAACCATATGCGTTGGTTTTCATATATATGTCAAATAAATATTACTTTTCTTATAAACTCCTTTATTCATAAAGTTTATTAAACAATATCATAAGATTGTTTTATTGAAAACGGTCAATGTTATTTATTATATTATATAATCTAATTCAAAATACACTTTTTCAAAGCTTTTAGGGGCAATTTCGTCATTTTCAGTATGTTAGTACTATGTTGTTTAAAAAATGTTTATGAGTAAAACGGTTGGGATTATAGAAAAGTGAAATTATTCACAATTATACTGTTTATCATAAATATGTTTACAAACTGGTTCGATATATAGGTATGGTAGATTCATACCATATGTATGCTTCTATATAAAATATATTCATTAACGAATACAGTCAAATGTAATTATAACGGTTACATTACAATTACCTTAATTTTTATTTATTTTATTTTTCCACAAACAAGCATAACTAGCGCCGCTGCAAAGCAATCTTCAGTTCCGGATGTAACCGGTTTCTATCTGTTTACCAGAGGCCGGATGATTTCCCGCCCGGAGGGTTTCGGACACGCACTGATGTTTTCGTGTCCAAACCTTCAAGTTCCTCTGTGAAATTGAAATTAATATAGAGTTATTTATTACAGAGAGTAGATCTTTAATAAAAACAAACTTAGCTTTATTTGCTTAAGCAAAATAAAAATTGTTTTCTTTTATAACAATTACAGAACACTTTGTATTAATCTCTAATCGTCTTTCTCATAACAGATTATAAAACAATAAAGCTATCTTTTTCTGCGCCAGAACTACACACTCATCAATTATTCTCGACAAACAGTAATTTGTATCATTATGTCCAGCTTTACAACGGTGTATTTACAGGCGCAATACGGTGTAATATACTTCTTACAGTGCACGTGTCTATGTGTCAAGGTGAGCATTAATATGATAGCAAAGCATTATGTGTGTTAAATATAAAAAATTTAGAAAATACTACTTATGATACTTTGACAATATCAGCACAGAGTAGTAATGATAGATAAGATAATGTCTATTATCTTAAAAAAAATCTTCTACACATCCGGCTCGAAGGACCAAGTTTTCTTTTTTGATGTAATTGAACAATAATTTTGAAAGAAAAGTAATAGAAGAAGTTTAAAATATTTTAAGTTCGATCGTAGAACTTTTTATAACTGATTCCAGACATCAAATCATTAAGTATTAACAGTTAAGTATTTGTTGTCTTGCTCATCACAATTCTTCATCATTAAAAATGCAAGATTAATCTACTGTTCTAAAGTATAAGAGTTACTATACTATCAGCAGTGTGATAGAGAAGGTGGAGTTTTGCAAGTCTCGCTGTCCAGGCTCTCGCATCTTTCGTCCGGTGGGAGTGCTGCAGCCGGACACCGACAGACCCTCCATTTGCTTGTTGGATATGCTCAGTTCTATAAAGTATGAAAGAGTAAATAGTAAATATTTCAACTACGGAATTTTTAAAGTTTAGCTGAAAAGGAATAAAAGAGAAATTAAATTTTAAATTAGTGTTTAATTGAATCTTTTATACAAATGTTATCGCTGGATATATTTTGGTTGTAACAAGGTCAATACGTGTCATAAAATGAAGATAAAGTATTAAGATAATCGAATATAATAATCTGTAGGACTGTTCATACAACATATCAAATATAAAACCAAATTATGGTTTAAATATGGTTCATTGTAAATCTAAAAATCAAACGGATCAGGTTTAATCAACGCTTATGTTTAAGTGATGGGTGAGCTCACCGGTGGAGGTCCCGTTGGTGTAGGCGGGCGAGGCCCTCGGGGATTCCCGGCCCCCGTCCGACACGTCGCTCGCCTGCTGCTCGTTACGCGCGCCGTACACCGTCGGAGAGTCCGGCGGAGTGTTCAGGAACTTTCCGAATCCTGAGATAACGAAACATACCCTACATTTTATTTCAAACTATTTTCCGAATCAAAATTATATTACACTTTATCGTTTACAAGTGATAAAATGACATGAAGCAAGTTTGAGCCCCAGGGGCTATTTCTTATACCTAACTCCTGTCCTCAAACTCGAGGGCGAAAACTAGTAATGAATATTTTGTTACCTTCGACGACTCGTAGTTCGCCGTCATCGAGACAAACGCGACCATTGACGATAACGTATTGGGGACTACCAATTACGTGCTGACCCTGAAAAGATAGATTTTTCCTGTTATGGCAGTATGTCAGGAATATTCAATATCATAACACAAAAGTAATGTTATTGTAATAACAATATTATATATAACATGACTGTTTCAGGATGCCATGCTACGTTTATCGCCATAGATTTGATAGCTTTTTCCAACAACAATAGGAGTACAGATAAATAAATAACTTTCGACATTTCAATTAACCTGATGTTTTTTGGTCGAGATCTTAAATTATAATCTATCTTATTTCTCAAGGATTAGTGATAAAATAGTTTTAAATGTCGGCGAAATTGCTATCGAAACTTTGGAAGTAAAATTATGGTGGTGATAGTGAAGTGAAATAGTGTTTGGATTATAAATAAAAGTGTTTTAATCAAGTACTATTAGCTAGGAGCAAATCCCATGGAATATGTAATTCTAGGGCTCATCTCTACTCCTTTTTCGATTGGATTGTATAAGGGGTATTACAGTTGTGATCAAATGGAGGCTTGGGGCTTACTCCAACCAGCATTGGAGCAGCGTAGTGGAATAAGCTCCAAACCTTCTCCTCAAAAGGGAGAGGAGGCCTTAGCCCAGCAGTGGGACATTAACATGCTGGTATTTTGATCAAATCTACTATCTTAATGGTTCGTAGGTTACAAATATGCGTACATTAATGACCATTTGCAATAGGGGGGCGGGCAGTACCTCGAATATGTTAAAGTCGACGGCGTGGTGGTGCGTGTGCGCGGAGACGGTGCGCTCGCGGCGCGGGTCCCACAGCGCCAGGTCGGCGTCGGCGCCCGCGGCCACGCGGCCCTTGCGCGGCCACAGGTGGAACACTAACATTAAGTAATAAAAATTAAGTAGTATTGAGTAAATTAAAAGTTAACAAATTAGTAGGTCTAAGGGTAGAAGTTGCCATATTTATAGGTAACTACGACATGCAAAAATTACACTAAGCATCTAAAATGACGAGCCGGTTGGCGTGGTTGGTGGATGCTTGTCATTGCCTTTCACGCCGAAGGTTGTAGGTTCGATTCCCACCCAGGACAGATATTTTTGTGCATGAACATGTCTGTTTGTCTGGGTCTGGGTGTTATTATCTATATAAGTATGTATTTACTAAAGAAAAATAGTATATGTAGTATATCAGTTGTCTGATTTCCATAGTACAAGCTCTGCTTAGTTTGGGATCAGATGGCCGTATGAGAATAATGTCCCATGATATTATTATTATTATAATAGATCTAAGGGTAAAATTTGAAATACTTCGAAGTAACCACGACATGCAAAAATGACACTAAGCATCTAAAATAATAATGAAAGAAACCGGTGATAGATTTTTTGACAATCAAAACGCTTCTATATTGAAATATATTAATATTATATAATTATTATTAATACATATTATCTCTATGGCAGCTATATGTCTGTTCGTAACTGTTAATTGTTAATGGCTGTGTGTGTCCGGAACGAAGCTGAACGCCTGAATTTTTTTATAATAACGATGTTAATCCCCTGAATACAGGGGTCTGGAACAGATTAAAAAGATAAGAGAAGATATAAAAAGATTCTTTTATGATTTTTTTTTATTACCGTGTTATATGATAAAAAAACTTAAACAATTATTTAACAAAATGATTGAATACAATTACGGATTTAGCTATAAACTAATATTGGTTAGGGGTGTGATTAGTTAAACGATGCTGTTTTATTCTTTCAAATGTCAAATATATATAAATAAATATATATAAATACAGTTATATGTGGGATACAGGAGCCCAAACTAGGTTGCCCTGTGCTAAGGGTCTCCTGGCTCCCCCTCTTGAGTAAGGAACTATTTATTTGTTTAATTTTATAGAAAACAGGAGAAACACTAAAGCTTTTACCATATATTATCTATTAATAAGTTATACTTATGCTAATAGAAATAAAAAGATAATGTGTGCCTGTGTGTCTTGTATGTATATATGGTTTGTAGATTATTTTTTTTACTACAATTGCTTGTTTATTATTAATGTATTAAATTAATAATTTTTCTGTCTCTGCATAGTCTAGTTTTAAAAGCCAGTCAGTTAATTTCCTCTTACATGCGAATTTTAGTAAATTTGAAATAGAGAGTAATTTATTTAATTTATTGTAAAGCCTGGCTGCTTTAAAATCAAAGAATTTTTGGGCAAAAAATGTTTTGACCATTACAGATTTACATACTTCATAAGATCTTCTAGAGTCAGCTATATCAATCAGTGAGGCCTTAATCCTGGAGTGTTTTTTTAAAATGATGTTCAAAATGTAAAGTTTTCTGACTGCTAGAACATTTGCTTCTCTATAAAGATCTACAGTAGGAAACATGCGTAGCTTAGAGAGAGCTACTTTGAGTATCATTCTTTGTACTCTTTCAACTTCAATTATGTGCGTTTTGTTAGAACCACCCCATACAGTTATACAGTATGCTTCTTTTTTTTATATTCGCCGGGAAGGCAAATGACTCTACTCCACCTGATGGTAAGTGGTAGTAGAGTCCAAACGCGACGACGGCCAGTACAGACGAGAAAAACATTCTGCACTAGCCGCCTTCGCCTTGCCGGCCCGCAAGACGCCTCTTCACGCCTCATTTGAAGGAACCCGGGTTGTAAGAGGAGAGGAACACGTGAGCTGGTAAGGAATTCCATTTTTTGGAAGTGCAACAAAGATGTCACACAACAACAAGAATTGATGTCACAGTTAGGCGGTGACATCGAGAACCAGCTCGCGTGGACTTAAGAAGGAAGGGGGAAGCAGGAATTAGAGAGAATAATTCATCAGAGCACTCGCCGTGATACAGTCGATAGAAAGCGCTCAGTGCTGCTATCTCACGGCGCAATTGTAAAGGTTCAAGGATGTTTGTGACCTTTACGTCACGTCACGTCGCTGAAACCGGTCCAAGGCCTCAAGTAGGTACTTAGCGGAGCCATCCCAATGGTGCGAGCAATATTCCACGCAAGACCGTACCTGTGTTTTGTACAGCAGGCACAGTTGTTGTGGCGTGAAAAAGCGCCGCACCTTGTTCAGTGCTATTAAAGATTGACATAATGATATATAAACAGTCCTGATGAGGGTCCAGTCAGCGATATGCCTCATATTTTTGAAAACATATGTAAGTTTTCTGAGTTTTTGACTTAATTGTTTGAGATTCCCTTTAAAATTAAGATTTTTATCAATTGTTATACCTAAGTATTCAGTTTGATCTATTTTATTTATAATGGGACAGGTACGTTTGGTATGATCTGCTAGATTACACGAATGAGCTACTAATAGATGTGATATTATTAGGTGTGTTGCGTATTGAAAAAACTATGTATTGAGTTTTACTTGGATTCAGAGTGAGGGTATTATAAGCCATCCAGTGATTAACCGTATTAAAACCTTCTTGTACAAATTCAAATACTTCATTCCATGTTTTACCGTGAAATGTAAGTGTGGTATCATCTGCATATGATATTATTTTACATTTTCTTAGCTTTAGGTTACAAAGTTCATTTATATAGTAAAGAAATAGAGTTGGGCCTAAAATTCTACCCTGCGGAATTCCATAAGTGACAAATCTCTCATTGCTGATAACGTCACCTATTTTAACCTGCTGGGAGCGACCTAGCAGATAATTTTGTTAAAGTTGTAGTTGTCTGTGTGTTGACATCTCTAATGCTTAAACTGTCTAGCTTCTCGATCCTTTTGAAGATCAATAAAAATAGTTAGGCATTTTTCTTTATTGTCTAATTTGTCTACTATGAAATCCGCAAGAGAATGAACTGCATCCGAAGTTGATTTTCCTTTCCTAAAGCCATATTGTGTATCTGCGATTAAATTTTTATCTTCCAAATATTTAACAAGTCTATTATTTATAATTTTTTCAAGTATTTTCGAGAGGGATGGTAATATCGAAATTGGACGGTAATTTGATACAAGGTTTCTGTCTCCGGCTTTAAAGATGGGTATAACTATGGATTTCTTGAGAGAACCAGGAAATATACCTTCGGATAAACATCTATTAAAAATGTAAGTGAGCGGAGTCACAATAAATTCAATTAGATACTTGAGTACCTTGGACGTTATGCCATCCCAGCCAGGACCACAGTTTGATTTTAGGTCGATTATAAGTCTACATATTTCATCTTTTGTAGTGCTTAAGAGAACGAATGAGTTTTGTATAGATGATGTTCTAAAGGTATTAGTGGAGGTGGTTGGTAGGTTTGAGGTTATTTTTGAGGCCAGATCAACAATTATGCTTGCAAAGTATTTGTTTACTAAGTTTACTGATTCCAGGGGCGTTTTATTTATATTAAGGAGTTCAAAAGGTTGGTTTGTAGTTTTATTTAAGTTATTAATATTTTTTATTACGTTCCATATTTTTTTGTTTTTATTTCCAGCGGCTTTAATTTCATTTCTTTCGTAGTCCCTCTTAAATTTTTTTAAAATTTGATTACAAAAATTCCTGTAACGTTTGTATGTAATTCTCAGTCTCATTATTTACCTCTTTCTTTAATTTGTAGTGAATTCTATCCCTAGTTCTTATGCATTTCAGCAAACCTATGGTGATCCAGGGTTTTTTAATTATGTTACTTTGAGGAAGTCTATTGGTAATTGTGTTTTTCAAAATAATGTTTTGTATAAGGTTAATAAATATGTTCATGCACTGATCTGGATTGTTATTAATATTATATATCTCACTAAAATCTAGATTTTTACAATCATCTTTTAATTTGTCAAAATTTAATTTAAAATGAGTATTATAACAAAGAATTAGCGCCATCTCAAACCCAACCATAGAACTTAGTTAAACCTTTCATCACTAGATGGTGCTTTACGATACGCGACCAAAGCGGAAACGCGCTGGGAAGATTCGCTCACGAATAATGACCTGCTCGGTGTGTTTAAATATTTGTATCGAGTCTTAGGGATCTTGATAGCTGCAAGATAGTGCTTCCACACCTGCTGGGACATTATTTGAAGGCTTTCTAAGAAAATACTCGCTTCTAGATACGAGTGCTACCGGCTACTTCCACCTGGTGGGATAGTCTGCTGGCTCCGTACTTAGAGGTGCATTCGCCTATTTGTTAAGTGTAACCACCCGTACGATGGAAAATAAACCGCATTTGTAAGAGCAATTAGTCTTGTTTTTCCAAAGAGTATCCTCCACCAGTCATCACCCCATTACATTGGCGCCCAACGTGGGGCCTCGATCGATGCAACAATAAGTACGCAAAGAACGAGAGAACAATAAATAAGACCGGTTTTGATGAGTAAAGAGGAACTCTTTGAATCTCTGCGTAATACATTAGGACGACGCACGTTAGCAAGTCCGACGTTCCTTACTACCAGAAGTGGACGTACAACTTCAATCCGTGTAAAGAAGAAAAAAGGCAAGATGGCGACCTTTTCGAATGAGCAATTTGAACGACTCTTGTCAACATTATCCTCATCGAGCAAAAGTTCTCGGTCTGGTTCATTTACGACATGAAATTACACGTACGATGGACGAAAAAGCTCTGAGACGGTTGAAGCTTTTCTGGCCGCAGTAAATATCTTTAAGCGTGCAGAGAATATTTCTGATAAAAATGCCTTAGAAGAATTACCATTATTACTCAAAGACGAGGCAGGAATTTTCACTCCATGCCACCAAGGCATGGAGTGAAAAATGAAGTTACTTCTTGGGCGGAGTTCCTGATAAGAATTCGCGATAGCTTCGCTCCTATGAGAGAAGCGTACCTGATTTATACAGAGATCAATCAAAACAAGCAAGGATCCAATGGTTCCACGGAATCGTTCATTCGGCATAAGCGACTGTTGTTTTCACAACTTCCACCTCCAATTCACAATGAAGTACAGCAGTTGGACATGATTTATGGATTGCTGCACTTGCAAATTCGCGAGAAGATACCACGTTCTGGTATAAATAACTTTGATCAGCTGTTAAAAGCTGCACGTGCTACAGAGCAGCTACTTCAAGAAAAGGGCAACAAAGAGAAGATGCAACCAAATAATTCAAGCGAGAATATTTTTAAGACTCAAACTGCTGCTACGAAGAAGAAGTGCAAGTTCGTTAAAAACTTAGGACACAGTATTGAAAATTGTAGAAAAAAGATGAATGTCGAAAGTAGACCAACTAAAGACCCTGAAATGAATGACATGAAGACAGCGAATTTGGCTACTCAAGCTCCTTCACCTTCTACCCCCAAGTTTAGCTGTTACGGGTGTGGTGCTCCAGGTGTTGTTAGAAGTAACTGTGTGAATTGTCATCAAACAAAGACGCGACCAACTGTGAAGGAAGTTGGATTTTGTGCCGTTGATACGACCACAGATGCTAGAGACCGACCAATCATTTTTATTGAGATAGACGGTATTCCTGGGACGGCATTTATTGATAGTTGCGCAAAGAGCAGCATAGCCTCCTACGAGTTATACTGTAGTCTGAAACGTAAAGAATACCGTTTTCAACAACTGGAAATTGGTTTGACACTGGCGGATGGCATACTGAAAAAGCAAAGGGTACTTGTAACCAAGGTCCCGGTGAAGGTTAATGAACGTACTGTAATTACAACATTTATGGTACTACCGGAATCTCGAGACAATCGTACATTGCTTGGGGTTGGATTTATTCAAGATGCTCATATCGTCCTGAACTTACCTCAAAGCACTTGGCATTTCATCGAGAACCCTGAGGAAATTTTTGAACTCTATGAAGAGAGCTTCATTAAATTTAAAAATGACGTAGGACTATCGTCTCTCAGAAACGAAGTCATGATGTCACCTTCTCGTCCAGAAGCAAGTACTACTGAAAATGAATTTGCGAGATGCTACGGACCGTTGATACCAATTAGTTTCACTCCACCTAAAAAGAAACGATGTATTGAACTCTTTGATGGTTACTCACCTATCATGGATACCCTCTATCAAGACGCCATACGTAATATAGATGAGTATGATGGCTCTGACGTGGATTCAACACTATTTCCTACCTCAGATATAGCATCAGTAGACGTAAAAGAGTTAGAGAGGTTTCTACAGTCTAATGAGGTTGTATTTAGGCCCAACGGACATCCTGCAGTGGGAATCGAGCATACGATAGACACAGGGGATCACAAACCCACTTCGGTCGCACCTTACAGGTTGTCCCCCATGAAGGCTGAACTCTTAAAGAAGGAAGTCAAGGATATGCTAGAAAAAGTTATCATCGAACCATGTTCATCGCCCTGGTCTGCTCCTGTCGTAATGATTACAAAGAAAGATGGCAGCACCCGAGTTTGCATTGACTATCGCCAGCTTAACTCTATTACGACTCCTGACAAATACCCACTACTCAGGATAGACGATTTACTACATAATGCCAAACCAACACCTTATATGAGCACGATTGACCTCCGCTCCGGATATTGGCAGATAAAAGTTAAAGACGAGGACCAGAATAAGACTGCTTTCGTGGTACCCTTTGGGATGTGTAAATTCAAAAGAATGCCCTTCGGATTGCGTAATGCGCCTGCTACATTCCAGAGAATGATGGACCAGTTTCGCATATCTCTTAGTCACATTAAGCTCTTGGTTTATCTCGACGATCTTATTATTATGTCACCTACGTTTGAAAATCATTTGAATGATCTCCAACAGGTCTTTGATAGACTCAAGGAGTATAATCTGACAGCAAACCGAGATAAGTGCAAATTCTGTGTTTCCAAAGTTAAATATTTGGGGCACTATATAGTACCCGATGGTATAATTATGGATCCTGAGAAGGTCAGCGCTATAAGCAACATGCCTTCTCCTCGTAATCTAAAGCACCTTACGACATTTATTCAAATGTGTTCGTGGTATCGAAGGTTTATACCTAACTTCGCAAAAATTGCTGAACCCCTGATACAACTTATGAAGAAGAATGCTGAGTGGAAATGGGATGAAAGACAAAAGGTTACATACGACACTCTTCGTAAGCTCATGTCCTCTAGTCCGGTCCTCGCTCAAGCCGATGAGACCAAGCCATACACAATCAAAACTGACGCGAGTAATTATGCAATCGGAGCAGTTTTGGTGCAGGGGGAGGGTGAATCAGAGCATCCAGTTGAATACGCGAGCAGACTTCTGACCACTCCGGAGCGGAACTACTCAACTACTGAACGGGAAGCGCTCTCCGTGGTTTGGGCCGTTAACAAGTTTAGAGGCTACATAGAAGGAACTAAGATAACAATCATGACGGATCACCAGGCTCTCAGGTGGCTTATGTCAATAAAGTCACCAACAGGTCGTCTAGCACGGTAGGCTCTACAATTGCAACCCTACGATATAATGATTAAGTATATTAACGGAAAGACAAATGTAGTTGCCGACTCCTTGTCTCGTCCCGTGTGTGAACCTGGAACGGAGGAAAACTGTGGGATATGCACGCTAATCATTGATATGCCGAGGAGAAGTAAACAGGAAACGAGAGAGACACAACATAAAGACGAAGACATAGTAAAGATTGTCAGAGATCTAGAAGGTACTAATGAAGAAAAAGCTCAGTACTGGAGCAAGAAGGGCTACGTGATGAATGATAGGCTACTGTATCGGTACTGCACAGAAACTGATACTGCTAATAGTCAAATAGTTGTACCCAAGCAAGAACAACTAAAAGTCATTGCAACTTATCATGACGATGAAACAGCTGGACATTATGGTTCAGAGAAAACAATCGAGCGTGTGTCACGACGCTACTTCTGGAAGGGAATGAGAGGTCAGATAGATGCTTACGTCCGCAATTGCTTAGAATGCCAGAGATACAAGCCCTTAAACCAGAAACCCACAGGATTGGTGCAAACTACAGCTAGTAATCAACGATTCGAAACAGTTGCTTTTGATTTATTTGGTCCATTGCCTCAAACAGCTGAAAATCACCATTGGATATTTATTGTAGAAGACGTGACTACGCGATGGGTGGAACTCTTTGCTCTAGAACATGCAACGGCGGAAGAATGTGCAAAGATACTATTGAACGAAATCATACTGCGATACGGTACTCCCCGAAGATTTATTAGCGACAATGGTTCCCAATTCGTTAGCAGTGTTATACAACAATTGACATTCTGTCTACGCATACGTCACGGATTCACCCCCGTGTACCATCCTGAAACAAACCCGGTCGAGAGAAGAAACCGATTTAAAGACACAACTCGCCATCCTAGTAAAGGATGACCACTCATCATGGTCTGTTAAGCTACCCAGCATCCGCTTCGCTATGAATACAGCGAAATCATGTTCCACAGGGTTTACATCTGCATATTTGACATTTGGACGTAAGTTGAGAACTCCTGATGATGTAGAAAATGATCTGCGAGATATAGTGCAAAATGAGAATTTCGTCATGGAAATAACACCAAAAGTACTGCTAATGGCTGATACATTAAAGCGAGCTAGGGAAATTCAAGAAATGAAAGAGGAGAAAAGGAAGGAATACATAGATAGGTACAGAAAAGTCTATCCAAACTATCGAGAAGGGGATTTGGTGCTAGTCGATACACACACCCTAAGCAAGTCCAGTCAAGGATACAGCTCAAAATTAGCACCAAGGCGCGATGGGCCTTATGTGGTTGCTAGACGTCACGGTCCTAGTTCGTTTCAAATTGTCAATCCGCAAACCAAAGATATAGTGGGGATATATCACGCTTCTGCTCTGCGCCGCTATAAAGCTACAAGTGACGAAGCGTTACCATCGCCTGTCCAACCAATAAGGAGAAGAGGTCGCCCCAAAAAAACAAGTAGCTAACACCGAGGCATATGAAACCCACAGGACAAAATTACGTGGCAGGCCTCCAAAGAAAGCGATAGCCTAATTCTCTTTCCTGTCTTTCTCGTCGAGTCGCCTTCGTAGACAGAGGGGGAGACTATAACAAAGAAACTAGCGCTATCTCAAACCCAACCATAGAACTTAGTTAAACCTTTCATCACTAGATGGTGCTTTACGATACGCGACCAAAGCGGAAACGCGCTGGCAAGATTCGTTCACGAATAATGACCTGCTCGGTGTGTTTAAATATTTGTATCGAGTCTTAGGGATCTTGATAGCTGCAAGATAGTGCTTCCACACCAGCTGGGACATTATTTGAAGGCTTTCTAAGAAAATACTCGCTTCTAGATACGAGTGCTACCGGCTACTTCCACCTGGTGGGATAGTCTGATGGCTCCGTACTTAGAGGTGCATTCGCCTATTTGTTAAGTGTAACCACCCTTACGATGGAAAATAAGCCGCATTTGTAAGAGCAATTAGTCTTGTTTTTCCAAAGAGTATCCTCCACCAGACATCACCCTATTAAAGTATTTTAATTTTCTATACATACTATTGGTATTTTTATTCATACATAAAAGAATTGGTTCGTGATCTGTTATTGCTGTTTTTAAGATGAAGGTAAAAGATGATAGTTTTGTTTTAAAGATTATATGGTCTAAGCAACTATTGGCTCTAGTAGGTGTGTAATATGCCGGGATTAAACCAAAAAATGACAGGACTTCAAGATAATTCGAAGTATCCTGATTTAAGTCAGCAATATTAATATTGATGTCTCCCATTAATATTATGTTTTTGTATGATGAGAGCTGCACGAGCAAGTTGTGGAGAGATTCAATGAAATTATTTAAGAGGCGGAAACTAGGAGGTCTGTATATGGCAATTATCACCGTATCTTTATTTATTTTTATTGTTAGGCAATTAGCCTCCTGCATGTTAGGTTCTTCTACTTTAAAATCTATATTATTATTATTCAAAATAACAATGACCCCATCATTTTGATTGTAGTTTACTGAAGTGCTAAAACACGCGTATCCCGGAACGTTGGGGAGATTAATGACGTTAGAAAGCCAGCATTCAGATAAAATAATTATGTTAAATTGAATATGTTGAAATTGAATCTCGATAATAGGACATTTAAGCTGTCAAAGTTTTTATTTACGCTTCTGATGTTCTGTTGCAATATTTTAAGATAAGCATTAGGGTTCAAAATTATGGTATTACAATATTCCGGATCACAACATTTTAAGTGTTAATTCAAAGTTATGAATGTTATTTATATTATTTAATTCTGCCATTATATTAAAATCGAATATTAGAAATGCAGTATGGAGGACTTATGAAAAACGTTAAATTAGTCTCATACTTTTCTTGCTTTCGTTGCATAAGATTAAGTGAGGTGGGTATGAGCATTAGTAAATTCGCTATATAAACATTTATTATACTATGAAGTTTTATAATTGATCAAGTGCTTCTTATAATTGAGTTAAAAAAGAAAAATGAGTACTGAGTTTGTGATGTATATGTGTGAGTGTGCAATGTGTATACAAACAATAGATTAATAACTAAGAGAAAAGAATACAGTAATAATAAGCCCGAGTCGCTTATGTAGTTTCCAAGCTCTTGAGGTCTTGTTCGTTTTTTAACCGAATTGAGGGCTCATTTTCTTTCTTACGTAACAATATATTACCTGGAGTAGCCCAGCAGAACTTGTACTTGTTTTTCGCAGCAAAATCTCTTGGAAGGAAATAGAGTATTTTCACGCTTGGTGTAAGGAAGTCCGACACATAAACTGTTTTTTGAGGTCCATCGAGGCTCAGGTGCTTGGTGTTCAGTCTGTCGCCATTATTGTCCTTAGTGAAACGTTTTTCCGAGCTCAATATTTTGTCCTTAATGATTACGACGAAAATTCCACAATTAATGGTTTAGATTTCTCATTTTTTGAAAATCCCCTGTGGATGTTTCGTATATCATAAGGGTCAATATCGACTTTGAGCACATCACCAAGTGATTTAACAATATCTTGTAATTCCTGCGTTTTTTCGGTTTTCGCACACGGAATATTTCTAATTTCTATACAAGTAGCACGACTTCTTCTTTCTAGTATTTGTATTTTTTCCTCCAAATTTCTAATTTGTGCTTTGTCTTCTAGATTCTCTTGTATAAGTGTGTCGTATTTAATTTTCAGCTCTTCGTATTTGTTACTCATGAACTCAATTGACGATGAAATTTGTGAGTTCTGATCTCTGATTGTGTTGACGGTACTTAGTAGTGATTCATACTTCGCGTCCTGTGCGGCTGTCCATGTAGTGAACATATTTTCAAATTTGCTCAGATAATATTCCAAGTCATCTCCCTGTTTACGCTTTAGTCTCTGTAACCTCATGGTTACATTGAAATCTCCGGTTATATCCGGAGATGATTGAGAATGCTGTAACAATCTCAATGTAGAAGATGTTTTCGGAGGGGAGTGTTCAATTGGCATTTTTCTATATATGCCCTTGACAAAGTGTCACCCCAACTTTATTTTTAATAAATAATTAAAAGTGATCGTATTTAAAGTACCAGGGCAGCAGGATTTCGCAAGAGGTAGGCGGGGCCTTATAAATCGTAGCCACGAAGCGGATTGTACTAGGCGCAAAGTACCAGGCGCCGCGATGAACGTATACCTTCTTATTGGTTATGTACTCATATTTTATAGCACGGTTTTTTTTTTTAATTGTAACTTTAAGAAACAATTTTAATCACAAACAAGCCATAAACACATGCACTCAGTAAGCGGTCCGAGAGGGAAGAGGATGATGAAATCAATGATGATAGAAAGAGAGAAATCACTGGGACTAAATATCCGCTATATAAGTAAGACCGTTAATGTGTCTAAGCTATTATAATAGATAAAAAATATCTACATACGATTTAAAACAAAAAAAAGTTATTTTAAAAGCTAAGGACCCTTCTACACCTTAAGATTTTTTGATAATAACTTTGTGGTGTACATACCATCAGTACCAATGGTAGCGGCCAGGGTTTCACCGATCAACGGCTGCTTCTGCCGAGTCCTAGCGAGACGGAGAGCTTGGACAGCGCTCTTTGACATCATATGTACTATGTAGAGCGGAGAGTTCATCTGAAAAATACAGAAAATTTAGATTTTGAGACATACGTTGTTTTGCTGACTGTAATATTTTATTGTGTTGTCTTTTGAATGATATACCTCACAATAAAATTGGTTTCTAATCTTTTTAGTAAACATCAATTCTTGCCTAAATCTATAACAAAATTCCTTCACAACTGACGGTGAAGTAAAACATCGTGAAGAAACCTGCATGTGTCTAATTTCATTGAAATAATGCCACATGTGTATTCTGTAGTGTAGTATATAAGCAGCTGACACATGGTATTGAGGAGCAGTAATAAATTTATCTTCAAACCTTAAACATCTACTTTATTTACCTAGTCCCGTCCTTACATGGCGACCCTGCCATTTAAGGTTTGGTTTCGGGTTCTAACGAAGTGCAGTATAACAATATAATGTCGCTCTGTGTAATATTGGACATTCGTGTATTTAATTGTTCGAACGTTAGTAGCGTCATAATACAAAATGGGCAAAGAACAAAGTAAAGAACAAATTGTGATTGCACAAAATGCCGCAGGAGGCGTGAATTCGGCCGACGTGGAACTATACACTAAAATCAGAAAGTGACAAATATAATTTTGGGTATTTTTCTTTTACTTTTAATTTTGGGGGCAAAGTTTGCCATATATAAATTATATAAACGCTGCCACATAAACTGGATGCGTCAGGAGATGGCCAGGAGCGCTTTCAGACGTTCGAGGCGTGGACCAGAGACTGGAGAAATAAATCAGGAACGTGTCGTTTAGCCTGGAGACGCATCAATAGATGCTTATAAAAAAAATAGGAGTGTAAAAGTGTGAAAAATATATAAAAGGAGAAGTGAAATAGTGTCATCAGCAAAGGTGTTATGGTATTATAGACAATAGATATATTCATATTTTATCATTATTTTTAAGTGTATATTTTTAAGCCGTTTCTTAAGATTTAAATGGATCATATATTAGATATAAAACATCAAATTGAAAATATAAAAATAAATTTAATTAAACTAAGTAAAGGGAAAAGAACTAAAAAGTTGTTAGAACAGAAATATTTAGAGGCAAAAAGTTTATATGACGAATATATAAAATATCGTGACGAGTTAAACTTTAATGCATCTAAAGGGTATATAAAAAAGGAATAGATAAATTACTTATTAGTTGCTTGCGAAGAAATTGAATCGTTTTATCAAAAAATTCAAACAACTTGTTTAGTTAGTGACCAAGATTTTAGCACCATGACTGACTTTGACATGAAAACTGCTACTTCTCTTCTACCTATTATGACAGGAGATGAAGAAGTTACTAAAAAATTAATAGATTGTATCGAATTCTATAGCCAAACCATTAGGAAAGAACATGAACAGTTACTTATTTCTTTTGTCCTTAAAACTCGTTTAACTAAAAATGCCAAATTACGTTTGTTATCTAACTATGAATCTTCCACAGAACTTATTGCCGACATGAAAAATAATCTGTTGACTAAGCAGTCAGCCACGGCACTACAAATAGAAATGTTAAAATCTAGACAAGGTTCGCAGAGTATTGAGGAATTTGGTAAGAAACTTGAGGATTTATTTGTTGAATTGACCATTTCCCAAGCTAACGGTGACGATAACGCGTTTAAAATATTGAGACCCGTAAACGAAAAATTAGCAATACAGCGATTCACCGAAGGTTTAAAGAACAGTCGATTAAGCACTATTTTAGCGGCCCGCAACTACTCAGAGCTGAAAGATGTTATAAGAGCAGCCAAAGACGAGGAACTGTCGCGTCAAGGCTCTTTTACATCAGCTGGAACGATTTTCACGACTCAACATCGAGGTAAGTACCAACCATCTTATAGGGGGCATAGTAGAGGTCGAGTATTAAACAACGCACGCCAACATTACACGCCAAATAGTTCATTTAGGCCGATGCCGAATCAAACATCTAGTTTATACCACCGAGGAAACAATAGAGGATCCACAAGTAATTCTCGAGGACGCGGACATAATTTTGAACGTACAGTATCGCGAGGTAGAAATAATAACGGTAGAAAACAGCATGGGTATCTTATGAATCAATCCCAAAACGATATACAGGTTACTACTTCGGAAAATAACCAAAACTTAGAGTTTTTTCGATCCTAACTTTATTCTAGCATGCAATACATATAATAATTTCGTAGAGTTTACAATATTAGGTACCAAATATAGAATGCTAGTTGACACGGGCGCCTCGATGTCAGTGATTAAATACGATGTAATAAGAGATAGGAATATTCCAATACATCCAAAACGCGTAGCCGTAAATGGTATTGGTGGCACCTCGTACACCGAGGGCTATGTTTACATACCGTTTACCTTATGTGGAATAGAATTCAAACATAAGTTTTATGTCTTAAAGAATTTGCCTTGTATTCAAGATGGTTTAATCGGACAAGAATTTTTAACTAATTATAATTGTGTATTAAATTACGAAAATAATACATTTACTTTAAATAGCTTCGACAAACCAATTACGCTCTCCTTAGGTTTAGGAAAATTAGGTAAAAATACATTTATAAAGGTACCTCCGAGGTGTGAAAAGTTTTTTCAAGTTGATTCTTATTTGAATGAATCGTGTGTTATATTTCCCAGAGAATTGTGTGAAGGTGTATTTATCGCTGGAAGTATCTGTCAACCGAAAGAGGGAAAAATATTTATTCAAATTTTAAATACTCGCGAAACAGAAATTAATCTTAGTTATTTTAGGCCTGAAATTGATTTATTATCGAATTATAATATTTGTTCGTTTAACAAAGAAAATTTGGACGGAAAAAGAGTTCGGAAATTATTATCATTAATTAAATTGAATCATTTGAACAAAGAAGAAAGCATTAGTATACAAAGTATTTGTGCGAAATATGCTGACGTATTTTTCTTGCCAGGAGACAAGTTAGGTACGTGTAATCTTTACGAACAAAATATACAACTAAAAGCTAATACGAATCCGGTCTATACTAAACAATATAGATTACCGTTTTCTCAACGTGATGAAATAGAAAAACAAGTTCAAAAAATGTTGGCCAATGATATTATCGAACCCGCTAACAGCGAATGGTCTAGCCCAGTACTATTAGTACCTAAAAAATCAGAAGATAATAATAAAAGCTGGCGTTTAGTGATAGATTTTCGGAAATTAAATGATTGTATAATGCATGACAAATTTCCCCTTCCGAATATAAGTGATATATTAGACTCACTTTCAGGAGCTATTTATTTTTCTCAATTAGATTTAACACAAGCTTATTATCAAACGAAGCTAAATGCTGACAGTAGGAAATATACCGCATTCACAACACCGTCTGGCCAGTATCAAATGACCCGTATGCCTATGGGTTTGAAAACCAGTCCTGGTTCATTTTCACGCTTAATGACAGTAGCAATGTCGGGACTTAATTACGATAAATGTTTTGTATATTTGGATAATTTAATTTGTTTCGGAAGAAATTTAGATAGTCATAATAAAAATTTGTTAGATATTTTAACAAGGCTTAGAAAAGTTAATTTAAAATTAAATCCTCATAAGTGCGATTTTCTTCGAAAAGAAATTTTATACCTCGGACACGTGGTATCAGCGGACGGCATTAAACCAGATCCAGAAAAAATTAAGGCGTTAATTAATTATCCGGTTCCTAAAAACGTAGACGAGCTCAAACGATTTGTAGCCTTTGCGAACTATTATCGAAAGTTTATTCCGAATTTCGCCCAAATCTGTATTCCATTAAATGATTTATGTCGTAAAAATGTAATATTTAATTGGGATAAAAACTGTCAAAAATCATTTAGTACTTTAAAAGAAATGTTAATGAGCCCTCCAATATTACAATATCCTATTTTCGATTATAATAACACATTTATACTACAGACAGACGCCTCAGGGTATGCAATAGGTTCGATTTTATGTAATGCTGATCGTAGACCAATAGCTTACGCCAGTCGTAGTTTAAATAAAGCTGAACGTAGGTATCCAACGATTGAGAAAGAGCTTTTAGCGATTGTTTGGTCTGTTAAATATTTTAGACCGTATCTCTATGGACGAAAGTTCATTATAGAAACGGATCATAGACCCTTAATATTTTTATACAATATGACAGATCCTTCCAGTAGATTGTTAAAATTTCGGCTAATACTTGAAGAGTATGATTTTAAGGTTACTTATGTGAAAGGGTGTGATAATGTAGCTGCAGATGCATTGTCACGCATAGAAATTAGTAGTGAAGAATTAAAGGCGATGAATGATCATATTTTGTCAGTACTTACAAGGGCACAAAAGAAGAAGCTTGATGAAAAACCTTGTAATTCTACTTCGGTTTCTAATATTTCTACTGACGATTGGACTGATCACCCAAGAGTTGTAGAGATGTTAAAACTACCGAAGTATTACACGGAGTTGATATTTGTGAATGAAGAAGAATGGAGAAAGTTTAAAAAATGCGTATCATTAGAGCGTGGTGATTATGCATACTCGTCGTCAAATCGTACAATTTTTGTGAAACTGTTTACCCAATCCCAGTGTACACGAGCTGTCTCTGTGAGGGAAATGGAATCATTTTGTATCGATTTAAAAATAAATACGTTATATGTAATAAAAGATGAGAATAATTTTCAAATAATTAAAGAGCTAGCTCAGGTTATTAATAAAATGCGTAAGTGGTCCGGACCCCGTTTATGCGTAATTAAAGGAGTTACAAAAATTATAGACGACGATACGAAAAGAGTTATATTAAACGATTATCATATCCTGCCCACTAGCGGTCACGCAGGAATAAGACGTATGTTAAATAACATTCGTAAAAAATATTTTTGGCCAGGATTAGAGCATGATGTTAAGCTTTTTGTAAAAAAATGTAGTAAATGTCAACGTTATAAATATTTAAATACCATAAAAGAACCTATGACCATAACGGACTGTGGAAATTCAGCTTTTGATAAGATTTATTTAGATTTGGTAGGTCCATTGACAAGAGATAATAATTATAATTACATTTTAACGCTCCAATGCGACCTCACCAAATATGTCGAGGCATATCCGATAGCAGGTAAGGATGCGCGCACAGTAGCTACAACTCTAGTAAATAATTTTATACTTAGATATGGCATCCCTCGGCAGATCGTGACCGATAGAGGAACTGAATTTATAAATTCTACAATGGAAGAGGTTTGTAAAATTTTAAATATGTCAATTACAGTCTACAGCCTTCCACCATCAGACCTTAGGATCACTTGAAAATAGTCATAAACATTTAACATTTTATTTAAGAATGCAAGTTAACAGTCATAGTCAGGAATGGAGTTCATGGATTCCTTACTGGTGTTTTTCGTATAACACTTCTGTACACTCGAGTACAAAATTTACTCCATACGAATTAGTGTTTGGCAAACAATGTAACTTACCAAGTAATCTTAGGTCGACAATAGATCCAATTTACAATTTTGATGATTATGCAATAGAACTAAAATACCGGTTACAAAAGTCACAAAATGATGCTAAAACAAACCTCATAAATTGTAAAACTTTAAGAAAAATAAAATATGATAGAAGTATAAACCCAGTGGAGTATAAACAAGGAGACTTAGTATTGATTAAAAATGAAAATATTAGCAAACTTGATCCATTATATTTAGGTCCATATACAGTTGTTAAAGATTTATCACCGAATGTTGTAATTTTAGTCAATGGTAAAGAAAAAACTGTTCATAAAAATAGGACAAGACTTTATGTTGAATGATCATTAAACATATTGTTTATTAAGACTTGTGATTATGACTGTACCTATTATGATATTTGATATTAAATTTCAGCACTGCATTATTATACCTTTGTTTACATATTTGTTTTATTTTGTTTAATTATTATTATATTCAATTTTATTTTACTTTTTCATATTGTATTTTGATTAAAAAAAATGTTAATGTATCCAACATTTTTTTTTGTTTGGTAGGGCATGTAGTGTAGTATATAAGCAGCTGACACATGGTATTGAGGAGCAGTAATAAATTTATCTTCAAACCTTAAACATCTACTTTATTTACCTAGTCCCGTCCTTACAATTCTACCAACCCGCATTGGATTAGCGTGGTGAAATAAACTCCAAACCTTCTCCTCAAAAGGGAGAGGAGGCCTTAGCCCAGCAGTGGGACATTAGCGGGCTGTTACTGTTTTATACAACAAATATAATGTACTGACTCAAAATAGTATGGCCTACTGCGCAGGACATATTATAATGCATACAAGTATGTATGTGATAAACACAGGCTCACTCTTTATTTCTTTACTCTCATAATCTGATGGGATGGCAGACTCGACAGGAACAGGAAGAGAGCACAAGTGGGTGTTATAGCAGGTACACAGGTTTCTGTTCGAACCCTGATTGGTATTTGTATGTATATATTAATAGTTTTACCTGGTTAGCGATGACACAAGCTCTGTTGACAGCCTCAGCCTCAACTTCCTCGTCCCTGGACAACGCATGACCCTCGGGGCCGGTCACTCCCGCAGCCAGCAGCTTCTCAGTATTGCGAGCTATTATACTGCCGTTTTCAGCGTGAATCTGCAATTATGACGTCGATTTTTATACAGAGTGTTGTGTGAATGTAATGATGATATTATAATAAAAGTTAAATGACTTCATGATTTAACAATAATAATATCCTATAATAATATCCTGGGACATTTTTCACACACGGCCATCTGATCCCAAATTAAGCTTGTACAAAGCTTGTGCTATGGAAACCAGACAACTGATATACTACATATACTACTTTTCTTTTTGTAAATACATACTTATATAGATAATTACACCCAGACTCAGGACAAACAGATATGTTCATGCACACAAATGTCTGTCCTGGGTGGGAATCGAACCCACAACCTTCGGCGTGAAAGGCAAGTGTTCTACCAACCACGCCAACCGGCTCGTCAATGCATTTTAAGTTTAGAAAATCACATTAATAAAATGCCCTATGAAAGATTTTCATGCGAATATATGGGCATTATACTCGTGTTGTTAACTTAACTATAGCCTTTTTTTAACGCTAAAAAAACGCGGTACACTTTCCACAAACCCCCACCCCCAGTGGGGTGGGGGTTTGTGGAAAGTCCAAAGCGCCGAGTGCGCCCCTAACATCAGAATACCCACTAAAAAACCAGCGGTACCCTTTCCGTCTTAAAAAGGAGCGCCACGGGATCGCTTTCGCATGATACCGTGAACTATATAGTCTGTTCCAATCTGAGAACTGCTCAAGATAAACAAACATTAGATTTACGAATTTCATGCAATTTGCTCTTGATCAATATATTTTAATTAATTACTTCAATCCACCATTGAACTACTTATATCCATTTTAATTTTACTTCTATAGTTTCGATATCAACATCAAATTAACGAATGAATGATGAATGTCAAAGATTATTCTCGACCAAATATCGCGTAAATTTAATGTCAAAGTTGTTTTTTTTCTACTCTTGTGGTTGAAACAGACCATATAAATCTAATTATTTAAAACAATATATATATATATATATATATATATTTTAAGAAGATTCCTTAAAAAGTAACCAATAATTTTAGACAAGAAGATTTTTGAGCAACTTTATGAATAAATATATTTTAGTTAATTGTACTCAAATACAATTTGGCTATAGTTATCACACGAAACAAAAAAGCCGAGATGGCCTAGTGGTTAGAACGCGAAAATCTTAACCGATGATCATGGGCTCAAGCCCGGGCAAGCACCACTGAATGTTCATGTGCTTAATTTGTGTTTATAATTCATCTCGTGCTTGACGATGAAGGAAAACATCGTGAGGAAACCTGCATGTGTTTAATTTCATTGAAATTCTGCACATGTGTATTCTACAAACTCGCATTGGAGCAGCGTGGTGGAATAAGCTCCAAACGTTCTCCTCAAAAGAGAGAGGAGGCCTTAGCCCAGCAGTGGGAGATTAACAAGCTGTTACTGTACTGTACTGTACTGTACTATCAAACATAACATCTTCATTTGTACTCACTAGAGGCAACGCCTTCAATTCGACACAGGTCTCCATGACCTGGCAGAGCTCGTAATCATTCAGCATCCAGGCATCCTTGTAAGCCATAAACATCTTGAACGAGTTGATGTCATGCTCCGCAACCAGCTGCTGCATTTCTTTCTTCACCGATGGCGACCACCAGGTGAAACCGACGTGGAGAGCGTAGTCACCGCACACCTGAAGGAAGATTTTAAGATCGTAAGTAAGGAGGTAGCGATAAGTGGTCTGCTCTGGAAATATTGTAATTTTAATTTATGTAATCTTTAAACCATGTAATAATTGACTCACTCAGTGTTCTCGATAATAGATTAATCATTTTTATATTAATATTTAGAGAAATTGAAGCCTGAATCTTTGATATTTATTTTGTGTTTGTTTTATATGTTTCACTCATAGCTAGTCCATAATATATTATGACATTCCAAACTTAAAATAAACGGAATATTCTAGAACGCCGCACGTAGTTTCATGACCACATTCTATTTACGAAAGTTTAACTGCTTTACTGTTACAACTAAAATTTAAAAGCGGATGTTTTTAACGGTCAACAATAAAACCAACTATGTAATTAATGAATATACTTTCACTAATTTAAATAGTAATTACTTAGTTTAGGGGAAATGCATGTTAACACGTACATACAAAAGTATTACTTGAATTACACTCGAAAAATCGAAAAGCGGTCACTAAAACGGTATGCATTTTAATTGATTGAAAAGTGATATGATTTCAAACAGAACGAATTGATTTGTTTTTCACTCGATTCCCCTTAAAGTATTGAAATAATAGCTTATTCCTACTCCGATTGGAATAGATGAGTATAATATGTTCAAAATAATGAGACACTTTATTTAAGATATTATAGTAGACCGCGTTTGCCTAGGAACTACCAGTGAGTACCGAATAGCTAGTAATTTTATTTAATTAATTATATATTATCCGTGCAGTGACGGAGAAAGAATACATTTCACTGCCCCTCTCTTTCCCATGGGTGTCGTAAGAGGCGACTAAGGGATATCTGAGCGACCATCTGCTCATCTGGTGGTAGGATGCTAACATCCACCTGGCTTGTTACCACCGTACGCATGGTGAAAAACTCGTGAAGTGGCTTGCAGCCGCGTTTCGAGGTCAGCCAGCGTACAGCCAGTGCCCGAGCGAGTATTGCCGCGATGGGTGTTGGTCCGGTGGAGACGGCTGTTGAACCAATGCCGGGGGAAACTGTATTGACCTGCCAGACAGGGAGACCTGAAGAAACGGCTGTTCCGCTGGCCGCCCGTGGCATAGTACAGAGGCCCGAGCGTGCCTAACCAGCTCGCGAGGCTGCCCCACCAGGCCACGCATAATCTCGGGGTGGACCGTCGTGCCGGTTGGTGACCGGAAGGTTGGGTCCCGGCGGCCACTTCCGGGGGTTTCGGGGGCCTTCCGTCCGGCGGATCAATATATTTTCCTTTTTGGCAAACATTTGGGAAAACACGCCTCCATACTTTGCCCATCCCTATCGTGGCAATACGTCGCTCGCTTCACGTCTCTTTTCCTTATTTTTCTAAATGGTAGCGCAAATAAGAAATAACGGTCGTTCAGCGGTGCACACCCCCACCATAACCACGCTGTTTGAGGTCGAGTTCTCTAACATCCGAGGACTCCACGCTAACCTCAACGCTGTCCACCACCATCTCGAGACAGCACGGCCAGCAATGTTGTTTCTCACGGAGACGCAAATACTCCGCCCTGCCGACACCAGCTACCTTAACTATCCCGGCTACATGCTTGAAGAATCTTTTAAAGCGAAAGCCGGAGTATGCTTGTTCGTCAGGGCGGATGTTTGTTGTCACCGATTGCGCTGCTTGGAGGACCCCTCCTTCTCCATGTTGGTGGTACGTGTGGACCTGTTTCGTCAGAGTCGAGTCTACGTGTGCCTCTACAGATCCCACAATGGTGACTTGGAGACAAGGCGATTATTTGACCATCTTAGTCGGGTGGCAGATGCTGCGCAAGAGCAGTTTCCTAACGCGAAATTGGTGTTTTTGGGGGATTTTAATGCTCACCATGAATCATGGTTGAAATCCCTCAAAACTGACCATGCTGGAAGAACTGCTCATAATTTTGCTCTCACACACGACTTGACCCAACTGGTTGATCAGCCCACCAGGATCCCAGACATTGATGGGCAAGCGCCTTCTCTACTGGATCTTCTGCTGACTTCTCACCCGGTGGAATATCAGGTTGTGGTTCAAGCTCCACTTGGTTCTTCGGATCACGGCCTTATATCTACCAAAGTGCCACAGGCCAAGCTGCCGCCATCAGCGGTATGCAAATGTCGCGTTTGGCACTATAAGTCGGCAGATTGGGACGGTATGCGCGATTACTATGCGTCAGTCCCTTGGAAGGAACGTTGCTTCAGTGGGAATGACCCGACAGCTAGTGCCGCTGCTGTTGCTGATGAGATCATGTTAGGAATGGAATACTACATTCCTAGCTCAGATCTCATCAATAGGGGCACGCGTAACCGTTGGTTCACTCGTGAATGTGCCGACGCTGTGTCATCTAAGCAGGCGGCATATCGCGCGTGGATCAACGGCTGCATTAACGGGGCATCTAACATTGACTCACTGAAAGCAAACTTCACGAAAACTCGGAGTTCTGAACAGGGTGCGGCGTTTTTCACGCCACAACAACTGTGCCTGTTATACAAAACACAGGTATGGTCTTGCATTGAATATTGCTCGCACCTTTGGGATGGCTCCGCTAAGTACCTAATGGAGGCCTTGGACCGGTTGCAGCGACGTGCAGTACGCATTATTGGCGACGTAAAGGTCACAAACACCCTTGAACCTTTACAATTTCGTCGCGAGATAGCAGCACTGAGCGCTTTCTATCGTCTGTATAACGGCGAGTGCTCTGAGGAATGATTCTCTCAAATTCCTGCTTCCCCCTTCCTTCTTAAGTCCACGCGAGCTGTTTTCCATGTCACCGCCTAACTGTGACATCAATTCTTGTTGCTGTGTGACATCTTTGTCGCACTACCAAAGAATGGAATTCCTTACCAGCTCACGTGTTCCCCTCCTCTTAAAACCCGGGTTCCTTCAAACGAGGCGTGAAGAGGCATCTTGCGGGCCGGCAAGGCGGGGACGGCTAGTACAGAACATTCTTCCCGACTGTACTGGCCGTCGTCGCGTTTGGACTCTACTACCACTTACTATCAGGTGGAGTAGAGTCATTTGCCATCCCGGGGCATATAAAAAAAAAAAAAAAAATTTAAATATACTTATAGTCTATATAACATCGCCTACACTAAGGCTTCTATGGAAATAAAAACATAAACAATAAACTTAATTAAAATAATAGAATAGATAAACAAAAAGTAAAGATAACGGAACAATAATGCTTGTAAGATCCTTATTGAATAAATAATGTTTTAATTTTAACAAGTTGATACAAGCATTTAAAAAAAAACAATTATCAACTTAACCGGTATAAACTATAAAAATCAGACTCGTATAATCATTATTCATGTATGTCAATTCATAAAAGTTACGACCACGAGAAACCGCGTAGTAGAGTTAGAAGAGTTGAGTTTTATCACAGACAAAAATACTAGATAAAAAAGTCTGTCACAGTGACAAGAATTCTTCCATACTTGTGACTGCGATATATACTAAGGTCAAAATAAATATTCATAAAAAACAAAACTATTCAATATTATAAGGCGTATAATAGGCAGTCACTTAGTTTTCGCTGTTTGTTTAAAAATAAATATTTACGTAATTACGATGGGTCATTTAATTAAATATTATCTTAGCTTCATTATATTCGCAAATCGCATTTTGTACCAATTAAATGATTTATTCGATAAAGTATTTTAAATAAATAAAACAACTTGTTTTAAATAAAACCTCGTTACTTTATGCCTATTTTTCAGTCACTGTGACTTCTAGGTATCACGATGTACCTCGTGAGTCCCAAGTCTATCAGCTACGTATAATCGTTAACAATTATCATAACTTAGATCCAAGACCACGAGGGATACCGCATGCATAGTATTAATTTAGTTTCTTGGGTCTTGACCAGACTATTAGCCAGTCAACAACCTTTCAAGATAAATCTTGTTTCATTACGACAAGACGTCAATGTTAAAATGACAGCTCTCAGGCACCCTACTAAACCGAAACAACCAAACGATAGCGCGATTAAAAATACACCAAACGCCATCTATGAGCTGCGGGAACGAACTAAATGCGTAACTTGCTGAAATGTTAAAACGGCAAACTATATAAATATTCAGACAGAAATCTTTTTTTATGTTTGTTTTATAAGCAATTTATAGTGAGAATTTTTTCAATTATATTTTCTATAAAAGCTTCAATTTATTAAAAATTAAATTAAAAAAGGTATTTTCAAATAAATATTAGTAAATTTCACAGATGATAAAAAGTATAAGTGATTTTTCAACGATTTATTTTATATCATTGTAACAATATTGTTGATTGACGAAAATCAGTAACTACTAAGTTTCTTGCCGGCTTACTTGGCAAGAAACTCTACATTTTTAAAATGCTTTGATATAAAATTAATTATAAATCTAAATTATATATGTAGTAATAATAGCCCATATCCCACTGTTGGACAAAGATCGCTTAAGTTTCAGTGCGGGTGAAAAGTCATAAAACTATATGATTTATATAAAAAATAGAACTCAGTATAACATACATATTTGGGGAAAAATGGTTCATTTTTATCAGTTGTTTACACATTTATAACCGTTGTGAGTAAAATGCACTATACAAGCTCTCTATGTATAGCACATTTTGTTTTGTCAGTCCATACAAGTATTTGTACTAACTCGTATGAAGTTTCTTTTGGATATAATATATTTGTGATAGAACCCACATTTATTATGAAATTTTTCTTCACTGCATATTTTACTTTAAAAAAACACCTCACATTTTATATATGCAAATTGTATTATCAATTGTCATTTTTAGATATTTTTTGTGTCTTATCAAAGAAATCAATAAAATCAAAAATATTGTTATGAAAGATTTTTGTATGAAATCTCATAAACAACTTAAAAATTGTATTTAAAAAGCAAAATAATATATACTTCGATATAAATAAACCGATTTTATGTTAAATTATGTGATTATAGCATATATAAGATAACGTAGATTGGTTCCTGAACGCTCCAAGCTCAAACACAAATGCGCTTTATTTGTGAAAAAATAAAAATAAAGTCCAATAACAATAACGGAACAAAATTACTTACTAGTAAATACCATATGCGTTGGTTTTCATATATATGTCAAATAAATATTATTAAATGTTATTAAAAACGGTCAATTTTATTTATTATATTATATAATTTAATTCAAAATACACTTTTTCAAAGCTTTTAGGGGCAATTTCGTCATTTTCAGTATGTTAGTACTATGTTGTTTAAAAAATGTTTATGAGTAAAACGGATTGTATTGTAGAAAAGTGAAATTATTCACAATTATCCTGTTTATCATAAATATGTTTACAAACTGGTTCGATATATAGGTATGGTAGATTCATACCATATGTATGCATCTATATAAAATGTACTCATTCACGAATACAGTCAAATGTAATTATAACGGTTACATTACAATCAATCAATCAACAGCCAATCGTTGTCCACTGCTGAACATAGGCCTCTCCCAAGGTGCGCCAAAGCTCCCTGTCCTCCGCCTTCCGCATCCAGTTGGTGCCCGCCACCTTCTTAAGGTCGTCGGTCCACCTGGCTGGAGGGCGCCCTACGCTGCGCTTGCCGATTCGCGGTCTCCACTCTAGGACTCTTCTGCTCCAACGGCCATCGGTCCTACGACATACGTGACCAGCCCACTGCCACTTCAGCCTGCTAATTTTGCAAGCTATGTCGGTGACTCCGGTTCTTTTCCGGATAATCTCATTTCTGATCTTATCCTTCAAAGATACTCCGAGCATAGCTCGCTCCATAGCACGCTGAGCGACTTTGAATTTGTGGACTAGTCCCGCAGTTAGTGTCCACGTTTCGGCACCGTATGTCATGGCAGGTAAGACGCATTGGTTGAAGACTTTCGTCTTCAAACATTGCGGTATAGACGACTTGAGGACTTGACGAAGGTTGCCAAATGCTGCCCATCCCAAGCGAATTCTTCGATCGGCTTCCTTCTCGAAGTTGTTCCTACCGACTTGTATTATCTGTCCTAGGTAGGTATATTCACTAACAACTTCGAGAGGTTTCCTCTCGACGTATATCGGTCCCGGCACGACATGCCTATTGAACATGACCTTGGTCTTGTCCAAGTTCATACCGAGACCGACACACCGGGAAGACTCGCCTAGGCTACGCAGCATTTCGGTGAGTTGTTCCAGCGACTCTGCTATGATGACGATATCGTCGGCAAATCGAAGGTGTGAGATGTACTCGCCGTTTACATTGACTCCATACCTAGTCCAATCCAGCGTTTTGAAAACGTCTTCCAACGCGTTGGTGAACAGTTTCGGGGATATTACATCCCCCTGTCTCACCCCTCTGCGCAGTTGGATCGCCTTCGTCTTACAGTCCTGGATGTGGACAGTCATTGTAGCGGCGTTGTACAGACATCTCAGTACCTCGATATATCTCCAATCGATATGACATCTCTGCAATGAGTCGAGCACTGCCCAGGTTTCGATGGAGTCGAAGGCTTTCTCGTAGTCCACAAATGCCATACACAGCGGCTGATTGTACTCTTCGGTCTTCTGCACAATCTGCCGAACAGTATGGATGTGGTCCACGGTGCTGTAGCCTGATCGAAAGCCGGCTTGCTCTGGGGGCTGGAACTCGTCAAGTCGTCTGGCGAGACGGTTCGTGACGACTCTTGAGAACAGCTTATACACGTGACTCAGGAGGGAGATTGGTCTGTAGTTTTTCAAGAGGGTTTTATCACCTTTCTTGAAAAACAGTACCACCTCACTCCCGCTCCACGTTTCCGGGGTCTTGCCATGTTGGATGACGGAATTAAAGAGGCTTGCTAGCTCTTTCAGGACCGGAGTCCCGCCTGCCTTAAGCAACTCTGTTGTGATTCCGTCATCTCCCGGAGCTTTGTTGTTTTTAAGCTGTTCTAGAGCCGCCCTAATCTCTCCTTGGTCAACGACCGGGAGCTTCTCGGAGTAATGGCGCATAAGAGGGGCGCGCTGGTCATCAATACTGATTCCCACGGGTTTATCCGATCTTGAAGAGAACAACTGCCCATAAAACCTCTCTACTTCTCCGATAATCTCAGGCCTAGAGGTAACGACCCCACCATTTTCAGTTTTAAGTTTTGTCAGACGCGGCCTCCCAAACTTGCGAGCGAACACTTTCGATCCCCGATTTTGCTCAATCGCAGCCTTGATGGCACGGGTATTGGAGCGTCGGAGATCGCGTCGCGTCAGCGTTTTTATTGTTCGGTTTAAGGCCTTATCTGACAAAAACGATGGTAGTTCTCGTCGTTTTCTCATGAGCTCGAGTGTCTCAGCAGAGAGTTTTGGTGCGTTGTCTCTTCTCTGTGGCGGAAAACACTTGCGGGATGTGTTTTGCAGTATTTTGACCAGCGTGTCGGTTCTCTCATCAATGCTGCTTATGGTTTCCAACGCGGTGAATTGATTTTGAAGTTCCATTTGGAACTTTTCGGAGCCTTGAGCAGCTTGGAGCATGGTAGGTCGGAGAGTAGACCTCATCATTCTCGATCTTTCGGCTTTTAAGTTGATATTTAGAGTGCCTCGAACCAAGCGGTGATCACTTCCGGTATTAAACTTGTTGATCACTGAAACATCTCTAAATATGTGCCTTTTATTCGAAATGATAAAGTCTATCTCGTTTCTTGTCACGTTATCGGGGCTTCGCCAGGTCCACCTCCTCTGAGGCTTTTTTTGAAAGAAAGAATTCATCAAAAAAAGCCCCTGCGCTTCGAGAAAGTTTACCAGCATTTGCCCCCTGTTTTCTGCAGCCCAAGCCGTAAGGTCCGACTTTCGATTCACCGCTATCTTGTACTCCCACTTTAGCATTAAAGTCTCCCATAACAACATTGTAGTGGGCCCTCGAGGTGTCGTTGAGGGCCTTTGCGATGTCCTCGTACATCGCTTCGACCACATCATCAGAGTATGTCGAAGTTGGCGCATATACCTGTACAACCTTCAGGGAGTACCTGTCGGAAAGTTTTAGGACAAGGTACGCTACCCGGTTCGACACACTACTGATTTCCACAATGCTGCTAATGAGATCCTTTTTGACTAGAAAACCGACACCACCCTGGGAGAGGTTATCACCTTCGCGGAAGTAGAGTAAGTTACCGGACTCTAGAGTTATCGTGTCCTCCCCCTGTCTTCGGACTTCAGATAACCCCAGTATATGCCAGTTTATATGACTTAACTCTACTTCTAATTCGGCGAGGTGATGGTCCAGCCTCATCGAGCGTCCATTATACGTTGCCATTTTCAGTCGTTTTATACGGTAGCCTGCCGTGAACCGGTGATTCTTAGCACCCCCTGCCCTGCCGATACCGCGACCGCTACCTTGGTCGGGCCTAGCGGGCTTGCCGGTAACTGGGGGCCTTTTTTTGGGCGCATCTGCCATTAAGGGAGGGGTTTGCCCATACTCGCCGCGCTGGGCAGGCGTGTTGGCGAGCGCAGTAGGGGGTAAGATGTTTATGGGAGGGGGGACGCTGCTGCCCATCCCCCCTTTTCCTCGTCCCTCAGTCGCCTCTTACGACACCCACGGGATGAGATTGGGGGAGTACTATTCTAAGCCGGTACTCCACGGTTACATTACAATTACCTTAATTTTTATTTATTTTATTTTTTCACAAACAAGCATAACTAGCGCCACTGCAAAGCAATCTTCAGTTCCGGATGTAACCGGTTTCTATCTGTTTACCAGAGGCCGGATGATTTCCCGCCCGGAGGGTTTCGGACACGCACTGATGTTTTCGTGTCCAAACCTTCAAGTTCCTCTGTGAAATTGAAATTAATATCGAGTTATTTATTACAGAGAGTAGATCTTTAATAAAAACAAACTTAGCTTTATTTGCTTAAGCAAAATAAAAATTGGTTTCTTTTATAACAATTACAGAATACTTTCTATTAATCTCTAATCGTCTTTCTCATAACAGATTATAAAACAATAAAGCTATCTTTTTCTGCGCCAGAACTACACACTCATCAATTATTTTCGACAAACAGTAATTTGTATCATTATGTCCAGCTTTATAACGGTGTATTTACAGGCGCAATACGGTGTAATATACTTCTTACAGTGCACGTGTCTATGTGTCAAGGTGAGCATTAATATGATAGCAAAGCATTATGTGTGTTAAATATAAAAAATTTAGAAAATACTACTTATGATACTTGACAATATCAGCACAGAGTAATAATGATAGATAAGATAATGTCTATTATCTTAAAAAAAAATCTTCTACACATCCGGCTCGAAGGACCAAGTTTTCTTTTTTGATGTAATTGAACAATAATTTTGAAAGAAAAGTAATAGAAGGAAGTTTAAAATATTTTAAGTTCGATCGTAGAACTTTTTATAACTGATTCCAGACATCAAATAATTAAGTATTAACAGTTAAGTATTTGTTGTATTGCTCATCACAATTCTTCATCATTAAAAATGCAAGATTAATCTACTGTTCTAAAATATAAGAGTTACTCACTGCTGATAGAGAAGGTGGAGTTTTGCAAGTCTCGCTGTCCAGGCTCTCGCATCTTTCGTCCGGTGGGAGTGCTGCAGCCGGACACCGACAGACCCTCCATTTGATTGTTGGATATGCTCAGTTCTATAAAGTATGAAAGAGTAAATAGTAAATATTTCAACTACGGAATTTTTAAAGTTTAGCTGAAAAGGAATAAAAGAGAAATTAAATTTTAAATTAGTGTTTAATTGAATCTTTTATATAAATGTTATCGCTGGATATATTTTGGTTGTAACAAGGTCAATACGTGTCATAAAATGAAGATAAAGTATTAAGATAATCGAATATAATAATCTGTAGGACTGTTCATACAACATATCAAGTATAAAACCAAATTATGGCTTAAATATGGTTCATTGTAAATCTAAAAATCAAACGGATCAGGTTTAATCAACGCTTATGTTTAAGTGATGGGTGAGCTCACCGGTGGGGGTCCCGTTGGTGTAGGCGGGCGAGGCCCTCGGGGATTCCCGGCCCCCGTCCGACACGTCGCTCGCCTGCTGCTCGTTACGCGCGCCGTACACCGTCGGAGAGTCCGGCGGAGTGTTCAGGAACTTTCCGAATCCTGAGATAACGAAACATACCCTACATTTTATTTCAAACTATTTTCCGAATCAAAATTATATTACACTTTATCGTTTACAAGTGATAAAATGACATGAAGCAAGTTTGAGCCCCAGGGGCTATTTCTTATACCTAACTCCTGTCCTCAAACTCGAGGGCGAAAACTAATAATGAATATTTTGTTACCTTCGACGACTCGTAGTTCGCCGTCATCGAGACAAACGCGACCATTGACGATAACGTATTGGGGACTACCAATTACGTGCTGACCCTGAAAAGATAGATTTTTCCAGTTATGGCAGTATGTCAGGAATATTCAATATCATAACACAAAAGTAATGTTATTGTAATAACAATATTATATATAACATGACTGTTTCGGGATGCCATGCTACGTTTAACGCCATAGATTTGATAGCTTTTTCCAACAACAATAGGAGTACAGATAAATAAATAACTTTCGACATTTCAATTAACCTGATGTTTTTTGGTCGAGATCTTAAATTATAATCTAGATAGGTTATATTATACATATTTCTCATGGATTAGTGATAAAATAGTTTTAAATGTCGGCGAAATTGCTATCGAAACTTTGGAAGTAAAATTAAGGTGGTGTTAGTGAAGTGAAATAGTGATTGGATTATAAATAAAAGTGTTTTAATCAAGTACTATTAGCTAGGAGCAAATCCCAAGGAAAATGTAATTCTAGGGCTCATCTCTACTCCTTATTCGATTGAATTGTATAAGGGGTATTACAGATTTGATCAAATTTGGAGGCTTGGGGCTTACTCCAACCCGCATTGGAGCAGCGTAGTGGAATAAGCTCCAAACCTTCTCCTCAAAAGGGAGAGGAGGCCTCAGCCCAGCAGTGGGACATTAACATGCTGGTACTTTGATCAAATCTACTAATCGAATGGTTCGTACGTTACAAATATACGTACATTAATGACCATATGCAATAGGGGAGGGGGGGGGGTCAGTACCACGAATATGTTGAAGTCGACGGCGTGGTGGTGCGTGTGCGCGGAGACGGTGCGCTCGTGGCGGGGGTCCCACAGCTCCAGGTCAGCGTCGGCACCCGCGGCCACGCGGTCCTTGCGCGGCCACAGGTGGAACACGCGCGCCGCCGCCGCGCTGCTCACCGACACGAAGCGGCACGGGTCCATGGCGCCTGCGCGTACACGCGGTGAGTCGACCACACCGCGCATGGACTTGGCGATGTAAGAAATAATAACCATTCCTAACATTGCCGATGTGCCCCCGATCTTGGGAGCTGAGATATTTTGCCTTTTTTGCCTGTTACACTGGCTCACTCACGCTTCAAACCGGAACGCAACAATTTCTGAACTGTCATAAAATTATTAATTATATTTCGTGATATATTATATTTCGATATTTCCCCGCAATAGTACCCGAGGAGTTTCATTTATTTGAACAGTCTAAACTCTAGAGAGTGCATTACACAATGAATTTTCGGGCAAGACGATTCGTGATTACCCTCGAAAACAATTTGCAAACATGGCTTAAAAGTGAAATGGGGCGGTAGTTTTTCAGAAGAGCTTTATCACCCTTCTTGAAAAACAGCACCACCACACTTCTGCTCCATGTCTTCAGTGTTATACCATTGTGGAGGACGGAATTAAAGATGTTAGCCATCTCTCTCAGAACTGGTGTGCCTCCTGCTTTGAGAAGCTCTGAGGTATTTCCGTCATCTCCTGAAGCCTTGTTGTTTCCAAGTTGCCCGAGAGCAATCCTAATCTCGCCCAAATCGATGTCGGGAAGATCGTCTGATAGATGGCGTGTTAGTCTGGCTCGTGGGTCATCCGCACTGTGGGACTTAGGTGGAGGTACTCGTGATGAGTATAAATCGCCATAGTACTTTTCGACTTCAGCTAGAATCTCTGGTTTTGAGGTGACGGTTGTGCCTTGTATGGTTCTGTGTTTTGTCAGGTGACAACAGGAGGTATGTGACTTTGCAAGAACCTTTGAGCCCCTATTGAGTGCTATAGCATCTTCAATATTCCGGGAATTCGCTCGTCTTGTGTCACGCCTTATTAGTTTTTTAACCTTCCTGTTAAGTGCCTGACACTCAGATGGCGTCATGTTCTGCTGTTCTCGTCTCCTCGTCATCTCGTTCAGAGTTTCGCCTGAGAGCTTCGACTTACGTCCATTGCTCTTTTGTCGAAAGTAATTTTGGCCTACCTCGCGGATGACACGCACCAGACCATTGGTGGCGTCGTCAATACCCTGCCTGGTTTCCAACATGGCAAATCGGTTCTGTAGTTCCAGCTGGAAGCTTTCGCAACCAGCTTCGACCTGAGGCAGAGTTGGTCTAAGAGTCGACTTCATTAACCGCGATCGTTCTATTTTAGTGTTAATATTCAGGGTGCCTCTTACCAGGCGATGATCACTTCCAGTGTTTACCCTGTTGATCACGGAGACATCCCTAAATATTTGGCGCTTATTGGATAAAATTAAGTCGATCTCATTCATCGCTATGTTATCAGGGCATCGCCAGGTCCACTTCCTTTGGGGCTTTTTCTGGAAAAATGAATTCATCAGAAATAATCGCTGAGCCTCGAGGAAGTTTACCAGCATTTGTCCCCGATGATTTCTGCGCCCATAGCCGAATTTTCCTACCCTCGATTCACCATCTTCTTGTACTCCCACTTTGGCATTGAAGTCACCCATAACAATTGTGTAGAAGGTATTGGTACGAGACATAGCTTTCACTATGTCTTCGTACATGGCTTCGACCTCTTCGTCAGTGTATGTAGACGTTGGGGCATACACTTGTATAACCTTCAAGGCATACCTCTCGGTTATCTTTAAGACAAGGTATGCCACCCTCACCGACACACTGCCAACCTCCACGACATTGCATCTGAGTGACTTGTGGATCAAAAAGCCGACGCCACCTTGGGATGCTTGGTGTCCTTCTCGGAAGTAGAGTAAGTGACCGGCATCTAGTGTCATCGTGTCCTCGCCCTGTCTTCGGATTTCTGATAGATATTATTATTATTATAATAGATCTAAGGGTAAAAGTTGAAATACTTAGAAGTAACCACGACATGCAAAAATGACACTAAGCATCTAAAATAATAATGAAAGAAACCAGTGACAGATTTTTGACAATCAAAACGCTTCTATATTGAAATATATTAATACATATTATCTCTATGGCAGCTATATGTCTGTTCGTAACTGTTAATTGTTAATGGCTGTGTGTGTCCGGAACGAAGCTGAACGCCTGAATTTTTTTATAATAACGATGTTAATCCCCTGAAAACAGGGGTCTGGAACAGCATTCTTGAATTTCCGGAGTCCGAAAAAGCAAGAATGCTGTATAAACTTCTTATAATAGGATTAAACCGCATAAACTCGATTATAATTCTGTATTTTTAAGCTCCTACAGGAGCCATGATCACTATGTGCCCAAACTCCTTAAAAATTTAGATTAACTGTTGATTGTATTTGTGCCAAATGGGAGTTTTCTGAGACCTTTAACAAATTACATAAAAGTGAATTCGAGTGAACCGAGCACGTCTTTTACGATTTATTTTTTGTGAATGTTTGTATCAGAGCTTATAAGGTATGACGCTAGAAAAATGCGTTACGCGTTTCCCCCACGGGAACAGTGGGGTTTATGTGGGGCTCGCTGGTGTCCTAGGCGCCGAGTGCGCCCCGAACATCGGAACATCCACTAAAAAAGCAGCGGTAGCCTTTCCGTCTTAACGAGGAGCGCCACGGGATCGCTTGCGCATGCTACCGTGACGAAACATATAATACCTGTGTTAACCGCCTTCTGCCAGAGTATAGCCATACGATCTTCAACACCATTAACACCATTGGGTATCTTGATGAAGTTGCCTTTCCCGAGCTCCTTGTCCTTCTCGTGGAAAGTGCAGTTGTCGCTGGCTATTATTTGCAAATCGTCACTGGAATATAAATATTAAAATATAATTATAATAATCGACGTGACATTATAAATTCGATATGGTTTTGTTATGTTTTATGTCTGTATACACTTTTGTAATATAATGTAGGTGGTGTAATATATTGAGTATGAGTATGTTGCGAGTGTATTTTTGTGTGGTGTAGTAAAATATGGTGTTGTGTATTGTCGTACTGTTTACACTGATATCAAATATCGGCTATAGCTTGGTGTGGTGAGGTGTAACGTGGTATGGTTGAATTTAGTGTATCGTGGTGTGTGGCGAGTAGTGTATCGTGGTGTGTGGCGAGTAGTGTATCGTGGTGTATTGCGGTACACGTATACAGACTGCGCGAGCGCGTCGACGATGGCGGTGGGCGTGTCCCGCGCGCGCAGCGGCGGCGACAGCACGTGCGCCGCCGCGTGGCGGAAGCACGCGTTGCCGTAGTGGGAGCCTGCGGTACGACACGTACATTATACTAACGCACCTTTTTTATAGAATGGGAAGGCGGACGAGCATATGGGCCACCTGATGGTAAGTGGTCCCCGACGCCCATAGACATTGGCATTGTAAGAAATGTTAACCATCGCTAACATCACCGATGCGCCCCCAACCTAGGGAACTAAGGTGTTATGTCCCCTGTGCCTGTAATTACACTGGCTCACTCGCCCTTCAAACAATACATATGTAGAGTTTGTTTACATAAAGTTCAACCCAGTCACCAGATTAACCGTATCTATTTTTATGACAATGCTTTCATTCTTTGAGGGGGTTTTCGTAACTTACTCCATAATATACAACAAAAGAACCAAACTACCAATTAAATGAGTTAACGAAAATAGTTCAATTAGTTTCGACATTCGACAATCAGCCAAATACCAAGTATAAAATTAAGTTTTATAATTTAATGATAACATTTATATTTGAAATGAATCAAAACAATGAGTCGAATGATGAATGGAAAAATGATTCTTTCGGTATTTTTTTTATTACCGTGTTCTTGTTTATATGATAAAGAAACCTAAACAATTATATAACAAAATGATTGAATACAATTACGGATTTAGCTATAAATTAATATTGTTTAGGGGTGTGATTAGTTAAACGATGCTGTTTTATTCTTTCAAATGTCAAATCAATGATGAGAAAAAGAGACAAATCACTGGGACTAAATATCCGCTATATAAGTAAGACCGCTAATGTGTCTAAGCTATTATAACAGATAAAAAATATCTACATACGATTTAAAACAAAAAAAAAGTTATTTTAAAAGCTAAGGACCCTTTTACTCCTTAAGATTTTTTGATAATAACTTTGTGGTGTACATACCATCACTACCAATGCTAGCGGCCAGGGTTTCACCGATCAACGGCTGCTTCTGCCGAGTCCTAGCGAGACGGAGAGCTTGGACAGCGCTCTTTGACATCATATGTACTATGTAGAGCGGAGAGTTCATCTGAAAAATACAGAAAATTTAGATTTTGAGACATACGTTGTTTTGCTGACTGTAATATTTTATTGTGTTGTCTTTTGAATGATATACCTCCAAATAAAATTTGTTTCTAATATTTTTAGTAAACATCAATTTTTGCCTTAATCTATAACAAAATTCCTTCACCACTGATGGTGAAGTAAAACATCGTGAACAAACCTGCATGTGTCTAATTTCATTGAAATAATGCCACATGTGTATTCTACCAACCCGCATTGGAGCAGCGTGGTGAAATAAAAAAAGGGAGAGGAGGCCTTAGCCCAGCAGTGGGACATTAGCGGGCTGTTACCGTTTTATACAACAAATATAATGTACTGACTCAAAATAGTATGGCCTACTGCGCAGGAAATATTATAATGCGTACAAGTATGTATATGATAAACACAGACTCACTCTTTATTTCTTTACTCTCATAATCTGATGGGATGGCAGACTCGACAGGAATAGGAAGAGAGCACAAGTGCGTGTTATAGCAGGTACACAGGTTTCTGTTCGAACCCTGATTGGTATTTGTATGTATATATTAATAGTTTTACCTGGTTAGCGATGACACAAGCTCTGTTGACAGCCTCAGCCTCAACTTCCTCATCCCTGGAGAACGCATGACCCTCGGGGCCGGTCACTCCCGCAGCCAGCAGCTTCTCAGTATTGCGAGCTATTATACTGCCGTTTTCAGCGTGAATCTGCAATTATGACGTCGATTTTTATACAGATTGTTTTAAACGCAATGTAATGATGATATTATGATAAAAGTTAAATGACTTTATGATTTAATAATGCATTCTAAGTTTATAAAATCACGTTAATAAAATGCCCTATGAAAGATTTTCATGCGAATATATGGGCATTATACTCGTGTTATGTTAACTTAACTGTAGCCTTTTTTTTAGCACAGAAAAAACATGGTACACGTTTCCCCCACGGGTACAGTGGTGGGGGGGAGGATGTGGGGCTTGCCGGTGTCTAAAGCGCCGAGTGCGCCCCTAACATCAGAATACCTACTAAAAAACCAGCGGTACCCTTTCCGTCTTAACAAGGAGCGCCACGGGATCGCTTTCGCATGCTACCGTGAACTATACAGCCTGTTCCAATCTGAGATCTGCTCAAGATAAACAAACATTGGATTTACGAATTTCATGCAATTTGCTCTTGATCAATATATTTAAATTAATTACTTCAATCCACCATTGAACCACTTATATCCATTTTAAACTTCTATAGTTTCGATATCAACATCGAATTAACGAATGAATGATGAATGTCAAAGATTATTCTCGACCAAATATCGCGTAAATTTAATGTCAAAGTTGTTTTTTTTACTACTCTTGTGGTTGAAACAGACCATACAAATCTGATTATTCAAAACAATATATATATATTGTTGTTTCTAAATATATATATATATATACATAAATATATATATATATATATATACATAAATATATATATATATATATATATATATATATATATATATATATATATATATTTAAGAAGATTCCTTAAAAAGTAACCAATAATTTTAGACGAGAAGATTTTTGAGCAACTTTATGAATACCCCATCTCATCCCGTGGGGGGCGTAGAAGTCGACCCGAGGGAATATACACCAGAGAACGGACAGCAGCGTCTCTCTGAGTACTATGACTAACTTACTGCGATCGCCAACCCGTCTGCCAAGCGTGGCGATTATGGCATATCCCCTCATGATTCGCGCAACTAAACCACGGCCCCTAGTCCCCGGCAGCCCTGCTATTCCTAGCCTTGGTAACAGCTGTGGTAACGGCGGGACAGGGGGTGCTAAGAATCCCCGGCAGATTTCGTGTTACCAACACCGACGACCTCTGGCCCTGGCAACATATAACACGCGTACACTGCGGACCGACGAGAAGATCATCGAACTGGAGGAAGAATTGAGCAGGTTACACTGGGATATCGTCGGATTATCCGAAGTCCGAAGACAGGGGGAGGATACGATGATCCTGAAATCCGGTAACCTTCTCTATTTCCGAGAGGGCGATCAACTGTCTCAGGGTGGTGTCGGGTTCATAGTCCACAAGTACCTCGTTAACAACGTTGTGAAAATCGAGAGCGTGTCGGCTAGGGTGGCGTACTTTATACTCAGAATCACCAAGCGGTATTCTTTGAAGGTCATACAGGTATACGCGCCGACTTCGACACACTCCGACGATGAGGTTGAGGTCATGTATGAGGATTTATCTAAAGCCATACATACCAACAAGACTCATTTCACTGTTGTAATGGGGGACTTTAACGCGAAGCTGGACAAACGATACGGTGATGAGTTAAAGGTGGGACCTCATGGAATTGGAGACCGCAACCCTCGGGGCCAGATGTTGGCCGACTTTATGGAGAAGGAGGGACTCTTTATGATGAACTCCTTTTTCAAGAAGCCAGGTCAGCGTAAATGGACCTGGGTGAGCCCTGATGGGAAAACCAAGAATGAGATAGACTTCATCTTGTCGACGAGAAGACAAATATTTAATGACGTCTCCGTGATCAATGCAGTCAAAACTGGGAGCGATCACAGACTCATAAGAGGCTCGTTAAATATCAATGTTAAACTCCAGAGGTCCCGACTGATGAAGTCTACGCTCCGACCATCACTTCTCGAAATCCGAAATCCCGAAGCCTTTCAGCTCGAACTCCGAAACCGATTCGATTGCCTAGCAGACTGCGAGGAAGTGGACAACGACAGGCTTGTGGAAACTGTCCGTACGGCTGGGTCTAAGACCTTCAAGACCAGCCGTACAAAAGGAACCAAAAAGATCTCTGCCTCTACCCTACGGCTTATGGAGGAAAGACGGAAAATGATTCTGACGTCCCCAGCTGATGCTGCCGGCTATCGGCTGATCAACAGACAGATTTCAAAGTCTCTAACTCGCGACACTCGCCAATTTAATACAATGCGCATTAAAGAGGCCATTTAGCGGAACAAAGGCTCTAAAGTGTTCGCCAGAGATCTGTCTGTTGGTCAGAGTCAACTGACAAGGCTGAAACTGAGGATGGCAGAATAGTCATGTCAAGATCTGAGCTGTTGGAAGAGGTTGAGAAGTTCTACGGTCAGCTGTACACGACAGCTCAATCACCTGTCAGTAGTCATGCTGCAGATCCCAGAGCAAGACTAACCCGACACTACACTGAAGATTTTCAGGACGTCAGTCTTTTCGAGATTAGAATGGCTCTCGGACAACTCAAAAACAACAAGGCACCTGGTGATGATGGTATTACAGCCGAGCTTCTGAAGGCGGGTGGTACACCGATCCTCAGGGCTCTTCAGAGGCTTTTTAACTCCGTCATTGCCAAAGGTCAAACGCCAAAAGCATGGCACGGAAGTGTGGTGGTACTTTTCTTTAAGAAGGGTGATAAAACCCTTCTGAAGAATTACAGGCCCATCTCACTGCTGAGTCATGTTTACAAGTTGTTTTCGAGAGTCATTACGAATCGTCTCGAGCGAAGGCTTGACGACTTCCAGCCACCCGAACAAGCCGGATTCCGGAAAGGCTTTAGCACCATAGACCACATACATACGCTGCGGCAAGTTATACAGAAGACTGAGGAGTATAACCAGCCACTTTGCTTAGCGTTTGTGGACTATGAGAAAGCCTTTGATTCGATCGAAACCTGAGCCGTGCTGAATTCTCTTCAAAGGTGCCAAATTGATTATCGGTATATCAGGGTGTTAAAGTGCTTGTACGAGAACGCCACCATGTCGATCCGACTCCAGGATCAGAACTAAAAACCTATCCAACTACAGAGAGGTGTAAGACAGGGAGACGTGATATCTCCGAAACTGTTTACCGCTGCATTGGAAGATGTTTTAAAGCTTCTGGACTGGAACGGACTTGGCATCAATATCAACGGCGAATACATCACTCATCTTCGATTTGCCGATGACATTGTAATTATGGCTGAGACCTTGGAAGACCTCGGCACTATGCTCAATGACCTCAGCAGGGTTTCCCAACAAGTAGGTCTAAAATGAACATGGACAAGACGAAAATCATGTCGAACATCCATGTTGCACCCACTCAAGTCAAGGTTGGAAATTCTGCACTCGAAGTTGTAGACAACTATGTCTACCTAGGTCAGACCATCCAACTAGGTAGGTCCAACTTCGAGAAAGAGGTCAATCGTCGAATTCAACTCGGCTGGGCAGCGTTCGGGAAGCTACACGATATCTTCTCATCCCAAATACCGCAGTGTCTCAAGTCGAAAGTCTTCGACCAGTGTGTGTTGCCAGTCATGACTTATGGATCAGAGACGTGGTCGCTCACAATGGGCCTCATAAGAAGGCTCAAGGTCACTCAAAGGGCAATGGAGAGGGCTATGCTCGGAGTTTCTCTGCGAGATCGAATCAGAAATGATGAAATCCGCAGGCGAACCAAAGTAACCGACATAGCCCGAAGAATTGCTAAATTGAAGTGGCAGTGGGCGGGGCACATTGCTCGCAGAACCGACGGCCGCTGGGGCAGAAAGGTTCTCGAGTGGCGACCACGAACCGGAAGACGCAGCGTGGGCAGGCCCCCTACAAGGTGGACCGACGACTTAGAACGAGTCGCGGGAAGCCGTTGGATGCGGACAGCGCAAGATCGGCCAACGTGAAAATCCTTGGGGGAGGCCTTTGTCCAGCAGTGGACGTCTTTCGGCTGGTGATGATGATGATGATTTATGAATAAATATATTTTAGTTAATTCTCAACTCAAATACAATTTGGCTATAGTTATCACACGAAACAAGAAAGCCGAGATGGCCTAGTGGTTAGAACGCGTGAATCTTAACCGATGATCATGGGTTCAAGCCCGGGCAAGCACCACTGAATGTTCATGTGCTTAATTTGTGTTTATAATTCATCTCGTGCTTGACGATGAAAGAAAACATCGTGAGGAAACCTGCATGTGTTTAATTTCATTGAAATTCTGCACATGTGTATTCTACCAACTCGTATTGGAGCAGCGTGGTGGAATAAGCTCCAAACCTTCTCCACAAAAGGGACAGGAGGCCTTAGCCCAGCAGTGGGAGATTAAAAAGGTGTTACTGTACTGTACTGTACTATCAAACATAACATCTTAATTTGTACTCACTAGAGGCAACGCCTTCAATTCGACACATGTCTCCATGAACTGGCAGAGCTCGTAATCATTCAGCATCCAGGCATCCTTGTAAGACATAAACATCTTGAACGAGTTGATGCCATGCTCCGCAACCAGCTGCTGCATTTCTTTCTTCACAGATGGCGACCACCAGGTGACACCGACGTGGAGAGCGTAGTCACAGCACACCTGAAGGAAGATTTTAAGATGGTAAGTAAGGAGGTAGCGATAAGTGGTCAGTGAGCCATAGGCATTTTAAGCATTATCTATTCACTGCTCTGGAAATATTGGAATTTTAATTTATGTAATCTTTAAACCATGTAATAATTGACTCGCTCAGTGTTCTCGATAATAGATTAATCATTTTTATATTAATATTTAGAGAAATTGAAGCCTGAATCTTTGATATTTATTTTGTGTTTGTTTTATATGTTTCACTCATAGCTAGTCCATAATATATTATGACATTCCAAACTTAAAATAAACGGAATATTCTAGAACGCCTCACGTAGTTTCATGACCACATTCTACATATTTACGAAAGTTTAACTGCTTTACTGTTACAACTAAAATTTAAAAGCGGACGTTTTTAACGGTCAACAATAAAACCAACTATGTAATTTATGAATATACTTTCACTAATTTAAATAGTAATTACTTAGTTTAGGGGAAATGCATGTTAAAACATACATATAAAAGTATTACTTGAATTACACTCGAAAACTCGAAAAGCGGTCACTAAAACGGTATGCATTTTAATTGAGTGAAAAGTGATTTCATACAGAACGAATTGATTTGTTTTTCACTCGATTCCCCTTAAAGTATTGAAATAATAGCTTATTCCTACTCCGATTGGAATAGATAAGTATAATATGTTCAAAATAATGAGACATTTTATTTAAGATTTTATAGTAGACCGCGTTTGCCTAGGAACTACCAGTGAGTACCGAATAGCTAGTAATTTAAATATACTTATAGTCTATATAACATCGCCTACACTAAGGCTTCTATGGAAATAAAAACATAAACAATTAACTTAATTAAAATAATAGAATAGATAAACAAAAAGTAAAGATAACGGAACAATAGTGCTTCTAAGATCCTCATTGAATAAATAATGTTTTAATTTTAACAAGTTGATACAAGCATTTAAAAAAAAACAATTATCAACTTAACCGGTATAAACTATAAAAATCAGACTCGTATAATCATTATTCATGTATGTTCAATTCATAAAAGTTACGACCACGAGAAACCGCGTAGTAGAGTTAGAAGAGTTGAGTTTTATCACAGACAAAAATACTAGATAAAAAAGTCTGTCACAGTGACAAGAATTCTTCCATACTTGTGACTGCGATATATATCGCTACGGTCAAAATAAATATTCATAAAAAACAAAATTATTTAATATTATTAGGCAATAGCGACTTTTTTTACCCGTGACAGTCACTTAGTTTTCGCTGTTAGTTCAAAAATAAATATTTACGTAATTACGATGGGTCATTTAATTAAATATTATCTTAACTTCATTATATTCGCAAATCGCATTTTGTACCAATTAAAAGATTTATTCGATAAAGTATTTTAAATATGGGTCTTGACCAGACTATTAGCCAGTCAACACCCTTTCAAGATAAATCTTGTTTCATAACGACAAGACGTCAATACTAAAATAACAGCTCTCAGGCACCCTACTAAACCGAAACAACCAAACGATAGCGCGATTTAAAATACACCCAACGCCATCTATGAGCTGCGGGAACGAACTAAATGCGTAACTTGCTGAAATGTTAAAACGGCAAACTATATAAATATTCAGACAGAAATCTTTTTTTATGTTTGTTTTATAAGCAATTTATAGTGAGAATTTTTTCACTTATATTTTCTATAAAAAGGTTCAATTTATTAAAAATTTAATTAAAAAAGGTATTTTCAAATAAATATTAGTAAATTTCACAGATGATAAAAAGTATAAGTGGTTTTTCAAAGATTTATTTTATATCATTGTAACAATATTGTTGATTGACGAAAATCAGTAGCTACTAAGTTTCTTGCCGGCTTACTTGGCAAGAAACTCTACATTTTTATTTTTTATAGAATAGGAAGGCGGTCGAGCATATGGGCCACCTGATAGTAAGTGGTCATCAACGCCCATAGACATTGGCATCGTAAGAAATGTTAACCATCGCTTACATCGCCAATGCGCCACCAACCTTGGGAACTAAGATGTTATTTTGCGGCAGAATATCTGAGGAGTGGGTGGTACCTACCCAGACGAGCTTGCACAAGGCTCTACCACCAGTGAAATACATTCCGAATCGGTGGCGTATTTCATACGCTTACGGTTTTAACACAAACACTTCGTTAAATCACTGATACAATATCAACCGTCAATTGTTTGTTTTATTGAATTTATATTGAATTACTGTCGTATTAAGTATTTTAATATACTACTAATGCGGCACTACGGTATATATATATAAAACAGATTTTATAAGTAAATTACTTTATTTTCATTAAGACAGGTGTAGTATTATTTATTTATAAAAAATATTTATTTTGATCTGATCTAAAAACAAAGACAAATAGTTGAATAATGGTATTGTATGTTATTCGTTTTATTTTTAAATAAAGGTATAAATAAAACAAGTATTTGTGAGATTACATTGTTTATTCGTGACAATGCAGAATGTAAAGGACAGACGTACAAAAATTATAAAACACTATAAAATATGATGCCGATTACAAAGATAAATAACGATTCAAAGGTAATAGTGTAGAGTCTAATACAAGATATAAGATCTTTGGTTACACAAAGTTCGTAGGAAGTATTTTAAAAATATCAATTACAATTGATGATAATAGATGGCGTTACTTGTACAAAGTATGTCGTTAGAGAGTAGAGAAATAATGTTAAGTGCTAATAATTCTAAGAATCTTAAAATAATTAATTTATACTTATTAATAGCGTCAAATAACATTTTCAACTGGAACACACGAATAGGTTTTATAATAACATTATAATAAGTACAATAGGTTTCTACAGAAAAGATTTAACTGTAATGTTAAAAATAATTGTGACATCTGATACAAAAATAACATAACATATAATAGCATATAATATATCATTCAAACGAAGAACACAATCACATCTGAAGCTACCAACTATATTATTTTTCATTAATAATCTTAACTAACTGTAAAATATTAGACCAATACAGTTTGACACTACATGAGTATAAAATTTTAATTTCAGAATATGTTTTGGCTAGAAAATTACAAAATTGTTTTTTTTTTCTACTCGGCTAGAATTATAAAGTTTAAATAAATTTTTGACACTATATTATAAATAAATGCCTTCCTGATAGCATTCCATTGTTACCGTTAACGTCACAAGTACATTGGCATTTACAGACTTATTATATTCAATGGTATTAACAATGTTTAATTGCTATATATTTTATGATAATATTCATTTAATTTGGCCTTATTACTAAGTAGATTTTCGTGTGCAGAAGAAAATTTATTCTTTTTTAATATTGGCAATTCCTGTTTTCAAGAAAAGCTTAGAAACTCTAAGTGGCCCATATACGTCGGACTATTGAGGCTTCAATAATTTACTCGTTTTACCTTTGTATTACACGGTCAGCCATTACACAAAATAAATTGCTCGTTGGCTTTCTGGTTATTAAAAAATAACTCTCCAAAAAGTTCTTAGTGAAACCGGATCAGTTTTGTCACATTTTTTATTCATAATTTATTTAAACTTTATAAAACTCCACATTCACTATTTGGTCAATTATAATTCCAATACAAAATATTGTTAAACATCTTAAAACGCTAATAACATAAAAATATTTTTTTACCATGGTGTAAAAATGTTCGTCTAAATCTAATTTTGTCTACGGAATCAGTCTATAGATTAGAGAACTGAATAAATAAACGCGAGTTATATTTTCTAGAACTACATGCATAGAGTAAGCATTTCTAATATACGACGATATAGTTACATAATTTCTCATAAAGTACATAAAAAAGAAATGCCATTCAATTATTGAGTTAGACATATTTCGTCCAATCGAAATGCTTTGATGTAAAATTAATAATAAATCTAAATTATATATGTAGTAATAATAGCCCATATCCCACTGTTGGACAAAGATCACTTAAGTTTCAGTGCGGGCGAAAAGTCATAAAAGTATATGAGTTATATAAAAAATAGAACTCAGTATAACATAAGGTGAAATCATTTACCCGTATTTGGGGAAAAATGGTTCATTTTTATCAGTTGTTTACACATTTATAACCGTTGTGAGTAAAATGCACTATACAAGCTCTCTAAGTATAGCACATTTTGTTTTGTCAGTCCATACAAGTATTTGTACTAACTCGTATGAAGTTTCTTTTGGATATAATATATTTGTGATAGAACCCACATTTATTATGAAATTTTTCTTCACTGCATATTTTACTTTAAAAAAACCCACACATTTTATATATGCAAATTGTATTATCAATTGTCATTTTTAGATATTTTTTGTGTCTTATCAAAGAAATCAATAAAATCAAAAATATTGTTATGAAAGATTTTTGTATGAAATCTTATAAACAACTTAAAAATTGTATTTAAAAAGCAAAATAATATATACTTCGATATAAATAAACCGATCTTATGTTAAATTATGTGATTATAGCATATATAAGATAACGTAGATTGGTTCCTGAACGCTCCAAGCTCAAACACAAATGCGCTTTATTTGTGAAAAAATAAAAATAAAGTCCAATAACAATAACGGAACAAAATTACTTACTAGTAAAAACCATATGCGTTGGTTTTCATATATATGTCAAATAAATATTACTTTTCTTATAAACTCCTTTATTCATAAAGTTTATTAAACAATATCATAAGATTGTGTTATTAAAAACGGTCAATTTTATTTATTATATTATATAATTTAATTCAAAATACACTTTTTCAAAGCTTTTAGGGGCAATTTCGTCATTTTCAGTATGTTAGTACTATGTTGTTTAAAAAATGTTTATGAGTAAAACGGTTTGTATTGTAGAAAAGTGAAATTATTCACAATTATCCTGTTTATCATAAATATGTTTACAAACTGGTTCGATATATAGGTATGGTAGATTCATACCATATGTATGCTTCTATATAAAATATAGTCATTAACGAATACAGTCAAATGTAATTATAACGGTTACATTACAATTACCTTAATTTTTATTATTTTATTTTTCCACAAACAAGCATAACTAGCGCCGCTGCAAAGCAATCTTCAGTTCCGGATGTAACCGGTTTCTATCTGTTTACCAGAGGCCGGATGATTTCCCGCCCGGAGGGTTTCGGACACGCACTGATGTTTTCGTGTCCAAACCTTCAAGTTCCTCTGTGAAATTGAAATTAATATAGAGTTATTTATTACAGAGAGTAGATCTTTAATAAAAACAAACTTAGCTTTATTTGCTTAAGCAAAATAAAAATTGTTTTCTTTTATAACAATTACAGAACACTTTGTATTAATCTCTAATCTTCTTTCTCATAACAGATTATAAAACAATAAAGCTATCTTTTTCTGCGCCAGAACTACACACTCATCAATTATTCTCGACAAACAGTAATTTGTATCATTATGTCCAGCTTTACAACGGTGTTTTTACAGGCACAATACGGTGTAATATACTTCTTACAGTGCACGTGTCTATGTGTCAAGGTGAGCATTAATATGATAGCAAAGCATTATGTGTTAAATATAAAAAATTTAGAAAATACTACTTATGATACTTTGACAATATCAGCACAGAGTAGTAATGATATATAAGATATTGTCTATTATCTTAAAAAAATATCTTCTTCGCATCCGGCTCGAAGGAACAAGTTTTCTTTTTTGATGTAATTGAAAAATAATTTTGAAAGAAAAGTATTAGAAGGAAGTTTAAAATATTTTAAGTTCGATCGTAGAACTTTTTATAACCGATTCCAGACATCAAATCATTAAGTATTAACAGTTAAGTATTTGTTGTCTTGCTCATCACAATTCTTCATCATTAAAAATGCAAGATTAATCTACTGTTCTAAAATATAAGAGTTACTCACTGCTGATAGAGAAGGTGGAGTTTTGCAAGTCTCGCTGTCCAGGCTCTCGCATCTTTCGTCCGGTGGGAGTGCTGCAGCCGGACACCGACAGACCCTCCATTTGCTTGTTGGATATGCTCAGTTCTATAAAGTATGAAAGAGTAAATAGTAAATATTTCAACTACGGAATTATTAAAGTTTAGCTGAAAAGGAATAAAAGAGAAATTAAATTTTAAATTAGTGTTTAATTGAATCTTTTATATAAATGTTATCGCTGGATATATTTTGGTTATAACAAGGTCAATACGTGTCATAAAATGAAGATAAACTAGTAAGATAATCGAATATAATAGTCTGTATGACTGTTCATACAACATATCAAATATAAAACCAAATTATGGTTTAAATATGGTTCATTGTAAATCTAAAAATCAAACGGATCAGGTTTAATCAACGCTTGTTTAAGTGATGGGTGAGCTCACCGGTGGGGGTCCCGTTGGTGTAGGCGGGCGAGGCCCTCGGGGATTCCCGGCCCCCGTCCGACACGTCGCTCGCCTGCTGCTCGTTACGCGCGCCGTACACCGTCGGAGAGTCCGGCGGAGTGTTCAGGAACTTTCCGAATCCTGAGATAACGAAACATACCCTACATTTTATTTCAAACTATTTTCCGAATCAACTTTATCGTTTACAAGTGATAAAATGACATGAAGCAAGTTTGAGCCCCAGGGGCTATTTCTTATACCTAACTCCTGTCCTCAAACTCGAGGGCGAAAACTAGTAATGAATATTTTGTTACCTTCGACGACTCGTAGTTCGCCGTCATCGAGACAAACGCGACCATTGACGATAACGTATTGGGGACTACCAATTACGTGCTGACCCTGAAAAGATAGATTTTTACTGTTATGACAGTATGTCAGGAATATTCAATATCATAACACAAAAGTAATGTTATTGTAATAACAATATTATATATAACATGACTGTTTCGGGATGCCATGCTACGTTTATCGCCATAGATTTGATAGCTTTTTCCAACAACAATAGGAGTACAGATAAATAAATAACTTTCGACATTTCAATTAACCTGATGTTTTTTGGTCGAGATCTTAAATTATAATCTATCTTATTTCTCAAGGATTAGTGATAAAATAGTTTTAAATGTCGGCGAAATTGCTATCGAAACTTTGGAAGTAAAATTAAGGTGGTGATAGTGAAGTGAAATAGTGTTTGGATTATAAATAAAAGTGTTTTAATCAAGAACTATTAGCTAGGAGCAAATCCCATGGAATATGTAATTCTAGGGCTCATCTCTACTCCTTTTTCGATTGGATTGTATAAGGGGTATTACAGTTGTGATCAAATTTGGAGGCTTGGGGCTTACTCCAACCCGCATTGGAGCAGCGTAGTGGAATAAGCTCCAAACCTTCTCCTCAAAAGGGAGAGGAGGCCTCAGGCCAGCAGTGGGACATTAACATGCTGGTACTTTGATCAAATCTACTAATCGAATGGTTCGTACGTTACAAATATGCGTACATTAATGAGCATTTGCAATAGGGGGGCGGGCAGTACCTCGAATATGTTAAAGTCGACGGCGTGGTGGTGCGTGTGCGCGGAGACGGTGCGCTCGCGGCGCGGGTCCCACAGCGCCAGGTCGGCGTCGGCGCCCGCGGCCACGCGGCCCTTGCGCGGCCACAGGTGGAACACGCGCGCCGCCGCCGCGCTGCTCACCGACACGAAGCGGCACGGGTCCATGGCGCCTGCGCGTACACGCGGTGAGTCGACCTTCTGTTATAGGCGGACGAGCAGTGGCTCACCGCACCGCGCATGGACTTGGCGACGTAAGAAATAATAAACATTCCTTACATTGCCGATGTGCCCCCGATCTTGGGAGCTGAGATGTTTTGCCTATTTTGCCTGTTATACTGGCTTACTCACGCTTCAAACCGGAACGCAAAAATACTAAGTATAGCTGCTCAGTGGCAGAATATCTGATGAGTGGGTGGTATCAATAGCGAAAATAACATCTATCTAGCACATTCGATTTTCTGAACTGTTTCATAGAATTATTAATTATATTTCGATATTTCCCCGCAATAGTACCCGAGGAGTTTCATTTATTTGAATAGTCCAAACTCTAGAGAGTGCATTTTTTTTTTTATATGCCCCGGGATGGCAAATGACTCTACTCCACCTGATGGTAAGTGGTAGTAGAGTCCAAACGCGACGACGGCCAGTACAGTCGGGAAGAATGTTCTGTACTAGCCGTCCCCGCCTTGCCGGCCCGCAAGATGCCTCTTCACGGCTCGTTTGAAGGAACCCGGGTTGTAAGAGGAGGGGAACACGTGAGCTGGTAAGGAATTCCATTCTTTGATAGGCATTACACGGTTACGATCGTCTTCGGTCCATTTCTGGTAAAAATATAATGTTATTAATTTTATTGTAAGCCAGACTACCCATTAAGTTTCTTTCACTGATCCTCTGAGGTCTTTTATTTTTTTATTTACTTATTTAGAATTACCATCTTGACAACATGATTGCTGTAAGTTTAAGTAATTAAGTATTATTAAATAAAAATTAAGTAGTATTAAGTAAATAAAAAGTTAACAAATTAGCAGGTCTAAGGGTAAAAGTTGCCATATTTATAGCTAACTACGACATGCAAAAATGACACTAAGCATTTAAAATGACGAACCGGTTGGCGTGGTTGGTGGATGCTTGTCTTTGCCTTTCACGCCGAAGGTTGTAGGTTCGATTCCCACCCAGGACAGATATTTGTGTGCATGACCATGTCTGTTTGTCCTGAGTCTAGGTTTAATTATCAATATAAGTATGTATTTACTAAAGAAAAATAGTATATGTAGTATATCAGTTGTCTGGTTTCCATAGTACAAGCTCTGCTTAGTTTGGGATCAGATGGCCGTATGAGAATAATGTCCCAAGATATTATTATTATTATAATAGATCTAAGGGTAAAAATTTGAAATACTTAGAAGTAACCACGACATGCAAAAATGACACTAAGCATCTAAAATAATAATGAAAGAAACCGGTGATAGATTTTTTGACAATCAAAACGCTTCTATACTGAAATATATTAATACCTATTATCTCTATGGCAGCTATATGTCTGTTCGTAACTGTTAATTGTTAATGGCTGTGTGTGTCCGGAACGAAGCTGAACGCCTGATTTTTTTTTATAATAACGATGTTAATCCCCTGAATACAGGGGTCTGGAACAGCATTCTTGAATTTCCGGAGTCCGAAAAAGCAATTATGCTGTATAAACTTCTTATAATAGGATTAAACCGCAGAAACTCGATTATATGGCTTATAATTCTGTATTTTTAAGCTCCTACAGGAGACATGATCACTATGTGACCAAACTCCTTAAAAAATTTAGATTAGCTGTTGATTGTATTTGTGCCAAATGGGAGTTTTCTGAGACCTTTAACAAATTACATAAAAGTGAATTCGAGTGAACCGAGCACGTCTTTTACGATTTATTATTTGTGAATGTTTGTATCAGAGCTTATAAGGCATGACGCTAGAAAAAAGCGTTACGCGTTTCCCCCACGGGAACAGTGGGGGGTATGTGGGGCTCGCTGTGCCGAGGCGCCGAGTGCGCGCCGAACATCGGAACATCCACTAAAAAACCAGCGGTAGCCTTTCCGTCTTAACGAGGAGCGCCACGGGATCGCTTGCGCATGCTACCGTGACGAAACATATAATACCTGTGTTAACCGCCTTCTGCCAGAGTATAGCCATACGATCTTCAACACCATTAACACCATTGGGTATCTTGCTGAAGTTGCCTTTCCCGAGCTCCTTGTCCTTCTCGTGGAAAGTGCAGTTGTCGCTGGCTATTATTTGCAAATCGTCACTGGAATATAAATATTAAAATATAATTATAATAATCGACGTGACATTATAAATTCGATATGGTTTTGTTATGTTTTATGTCTGTATACACTTTTGTAATATAATGTAGGTGGTGTAATATTATTATTATTATTATTATTTATTTATAGACGAGCAGCTGATAAGCTGATATGTCTATGTAAATTGTGTTGAAAAATCATTTTTGCAGAAGTGACAGCTTCTGCGACTTTAACCAGGTATCAAGTCGGTTTTTGAAAGCATTAACTGAAGTGGCCAAAACAATTTCTTCGGGTAACTTGTTCCAATTAGAAACCACTCTGTTACTTAGGAAGTTATGTGCAGCTTGTTTACAGGTTGGAGTTCTGTTTAACTTTGTTTGGTGCCCTCTATATGTTCTATCGTTGTTTTTAGGGTTGTAGATATTCTGTATATCTGGTAAGTCATAGTGGTGGTTAAGGATTTTGTATGTTTCGATTAGGTCACCGCGTAGGCGTCTTTCTTCAAGGGTTGTAAATTGTAAAGCATGGAGTCTCTCTTGGTATGATTTACGGCGTAGAACATGTGGTATCTTGGTAGCTTTTCTTTGTACATTTTCCAGTAAATTTATGTCTTTTTGGTAGTAGGGATTCCAAATTTGAAAGGCATATTCCAATAATGGTCTTATGTACGTTTTATAAATTTTTAGAAATACTCCAATTGTCATCATTTGAAAGGACCTCCTAATTACATAAATAAATGAGTTTGCTTTCTTAACTATTGTAATTATGTGCTTTTCCCACTTCAAATCAGATGTTATAAGTACACCAAGGTCTCTCTGGACATTAACAGATTCAATGATCTTCTCCTTCAAACTGTACACCATTTTAGGGTTAGTTCGGCCAAGATGAAGAACACTGCATTTGGATGTGTTGAGACTAATGATCCAATCCTTGGTCCACTCCTGGATTCTGTTAAGGTCATCTTGTAGTTGCCCTGAGCTTATTAGAGGGTTAGCAAAGAATTTTCCATCGTCAGCAAAGAATGCTGCTTGAGATTTTATAAGTTCTACCAAGTCTGTTATGTAAATGCCAAATAGATAGGCAGAGAGTACTGATCCCTGGGGGACGCCGCTAAGCACTTGTTTCCGTTGTGATAAGGAGTTACCAACCCGTACTTGGAATGTTCTATCTGAAAGATAGTTTTCTATCCAATTTAGTAGCGCACCCCTCACACCAATATGTTCCAGTTTCTTTAGAAGCCGTTTGTGGGGAACTCTGTCAAAGGCACGTTCGAAGTCCAGGTAAACAACGTCAACCGGTATATTTTTATCAAGGTCTTTTGTCCATGGGTGAACACATGAAAGAAGATTGGTTATGGTTGATCTTTTCTGCACAAATCCATGCTGCCTAGGTGATATAATACATTCACGGCTTAAGAACTGCATCAGTTGATTGCTAATAATTTTTTCCATGATCTTTATGATAATACTAGTGAGGCTGATGGGTCGGAAATTCTCAGGTTGAGTTTTATCACCTTTTTTGTATATAGGTGTTACTATTGCGTGTTTCCAGTCTTGTGGAAGATATATTGAGTATGAGTATGTTGCGAGTGTATTTTTGTGTGGTGTAGTGAAATATGGTGTTGTGTATTGTCGTACTGTTTACACTGATATCAAATATCGGCTATAGCTTGGTGTGGTGAGGTGTAACGTGGTATGGTTGAATTTAGTGTATCGTGGTGTGGCGAGTAGTGTATCGTGGTGTGTGGCGAGTAGTGTATCGTGGTGTGGCGAGTGGTGTATCGTGGTGTGGCGAGTGGTGTATCATGGTGTGGCGAGTGGTGTATCGTGGTGTGGCGAGTGGTGTATCGTGGTGTGTGGCGAGTGGTGTATCGTGGTGTGGCGAGTGGTGTATCGTGGTGTGGCGAGTGGTGTATCGTGGTGTGTGGCGAGTGGTGTATCGTGGTGTGTGGCGAGTGGTGTATCGTGGTGTGTGGCGAGTGGTGTATCGTGGTGTGTGGCGAGTGGTGTATCGTGGTGTGTGGCGAGTGGTGTATCGTGGTGTGGCGAGTGGTGTATCGTGGTGTGGCGAGTGGTGTATCGTGGTGTGGCGAGTGGTGTATCGTGGTGTGGCGAGTGGTGTATCGTGGTGTGGCGAGTGGTGTATCGTGGTGTGGCGTGTGGTGTATCGTGGTGTGGCGAGTGGTGTATCGTGGTGTGGCGAGTGGTGTATCGTGGTGTGTGGCGAGTGGTGTATCGTGGTGTGGCGAGTGGTGTATCGTGGTGTGGCGAGTGGTGTATCGTGGTGTGGCGAGTGGTGTATCGTGGTGTGTGGCGAGTGGTGTATCGTGGTGTGGCGAGTGGTGTATCGTGGTGTGGCGAGTGGTGTATCGTGGTGTGGCGAGTGGTGTATCGTGGTGTGGCGAGTGGTGTATCGTGGTGTGGCGAGTGGTGTATCGTGGTGTGGCGAGTGGTGTATCGTGGTGTGTGGCGAGTGGTGTATCGTGGTGTGGCGTGTAGTGCATCATGTTGTGTGGCGGTACACGTATACAGACTGCGCGAGCGCGTCGACGATGGCGGCGGGCGTGTCCCGCGCGCGTAGCGGCGGCGACAGCACGTGCGCCGCCGCGTGGCGGAAGCACGCGTTGCCGTAGTGGGAGCCTGCGGTACGACACGTACATTATACTAACGCACCTTTTTTATAGAATGGGAAGGCGGACGAGCATATGGGCCACCTGATGGTAAGTGGTCCCCGACGCCCATAGACATTGGCATTGTAAGAAATGTTAACCATCGCTTACATCAGCGATGCGCCCCCAACCTAGGGAACTAAGGTGTTATGTCCCCTGTGCCTGTAATTACACTGGCTCACTCGCCCTTCAAACAATACATATTTAGAGTTTGTTTACATAAAGTTCAACCCAGTCACCAGATTAACCGTATCTATTTTTATGATAATGCTTTTATTCTTTGAGGGAGGTTTTTATAACTTACTCCATAATATACAACACAAGAACCAATTAAATGAGTTTGAGGAACACAATAATACCAAGTGCTGCTGTTTTGCGGTAGAATATATGAGGAGTGGGTGGTACCTACCCAGACGAGCTTGCACAAAGCTCTACCACCAGTAAGCACCGCAAATAATTAAACTTAATACATATGTCATTTCTCAAAATTGTTACTCGATTGATTTTATTTCAATTAATACAATTGCTGTCATAATATTTGTAGTGTGTAAAGATACAAAGGTGAATAAAATATTTTAATTATAATACAGACGGACAAACAGACCGTGATGGAAAGTAGACGCCTTCCTCCAGACATTGATTCTATGTCCCTAGACCCGTGTTTTCTAACCTTTTTTAGGCCATGTACAACCTTAACATTTCTAAAATTTTTATGCCCCTAATACATAATTTTTAACATTTAAAAATTGTTTTGTTCCCTTAAGAAATATAAATGATAAGTTTTAGGAAGAAATCACGATGAAATTGTTATCAAAACATCGTAAGTAAAATTTCAAAACATATAATGTAAAAATGAAATTCAAAATAATTTTAATATTAATTTTTTCTATTTTCATTTAGTGCGATCCTTGCCCTTGATCCTTGCTGCACAGAGATTTTAAGTTAGATTCCAAGTTACTTATCTTTAATCTCAAGTCTCCACGTCTCTCAACGTTGTGTTATATCAAGTCGATTTCTTTTTTAATGAGTAAATCACTATAAATGATTTACGAAAGGGTTAAATTCGTGTCAAGTCCTTTTTTAAATTGCCCCCTTAAATATCAAATCGCCCTGTGGAGCGTGGGCCCCACGTTGGGAAACACTGCCCTAGCATGTTATTACTTTGGCTTACTCACCCTTAAAACAATACAAATTATTTATATTTAGAGTTTGTTTACATTAAGTTCAACGAGATTCACCGTATCTATTTTTAATGACAATGCTTTCATTCTTTGAGGGGGTTGCGTAACTTGAAGTAAGTTAATAATATACAACACAAGAACCAAACTACCAATTAAATGAGTTAACAAAAACAGTTGAATTAGTTTCGTTATTACCTCGAACAAGCAGCCTAAGACCGTCCTATATTATTCATAAGAAAATTTTATAATTTAATGATAATATTTATATTTAAAAAGATTCTTTTATGATTTTTTTTATTACCGTGTTATATGATGAAAAAACTTAAACAATTATTTAACAAAATGATTGAATACAATTACGGATTTAGCTATAAATTAATATTGTTTAGGGGTGTGATTAGTTAAACGATGCTGTTATATTCTTTAAAATGTCAAATCAATGATGAGAGAAAGAGAGAAATCACTGGGACTAAATATCCGCTATATAAGTAAGACCGCTAATGTGTCTAAGCTATTATAACAGATAAAAAATATCTACATACGATTTAAAACAAAAAAAAGTTATTTTAAAAGCTAAGGACCCTTCTACTCCTTAAGATTTTTTGATAATAACTTTGTGGTGTACATACCATCAGTACCAATGGTAGCGGCCAGGGTTTCACCGATCAACGGCTGCTTCTGCCGAGTCCTAGCGAGACGGAGAGCTTGGACAGCGCTCTTTGACATCATATGTACTATGTAGAGCGGAGAGTTCATCTGAAAAATACAGAAAATTTAGATTTATTTATTTTTAGAGACATACGTTGTTTTGCTGACTGTAATATTTTATTGTGTTGTCTTTTGAATGATATACCTCCCAATAAAATTTGTTTCTAATATTTTTAGTAAACATCAATTCTTGCCTAAATATTAAAAAATTCCTTCACCACTGACGGTGTAGTAAAACATCGTGAACAAACCTGCATGTGTCTAATTTCATTGAAATAATGCCACATGTGTATTCTATCAACCCGTGTTGGAGCAGCGTGGTGAAATAAGCTCCAAACTTTCTCCTCAAAAGGGAGAGGAGGCAGCAGTGGGACATTAGCGGGCTGTTACCGTTTTATACAACAAATATAATGTACTGACTCAAAATAGTATGGCCTACTGCGCAGGACATATTATAATGCATACAAGTATGTATGTGATAAACACAGGCTCACTCTTTATTTCTTTACTCTCATAATCTGATGGGATGGCAGACTCGACAGGAACAGGAAGAGAGCACAAGTGCGTGTTATAGCAGGTACACAGGTTTCTGTTCGAACCCTGATTGGTATTTGTATGTATATATTAATAGTTTTACCTGGTTAGCGATGACACAAGCTCTGTTGACAGCCTCAGCCTCAACTTCCTCATCCCTGGACAACGCATGACCCTCGGGGCCGGTCACTCCCGCAGCCAGCAGCTTCTCAGTATTGCGAGCTATTATACTGCCGTTTTCAGCGTGAATCTGCAATTATGACGTCGATTTTTATACAGAGTGTTTTAAACGCAATGTAATGATGATATTATGATAAAAGTTAAATGACTTTATGATTTAATAATGCATTCTAAGTTTATAAAATCACGTTAATAAAATGCCCTATGAAAGATTTTCATGCGAATATATGGGCATTATACTCGTGTTATGTTAACTTAACTATAGCCTTTTTTTAACACTGAAAAAAACGTGGTACACGTTTCCCCCACGGGTACAGTGGTGGGGGGGAGGATGTGGGGCTTGCCGGTGTGTAAAGCGCCGAGTGCGCCCCGAACATCGGAATACTCATTAAAAAACCAGCAGTACCCTTTCCGTCTTAAAAAGGAGCGCCACGGGATCGCTTTCGCATGCTACCGTGAACTATATAGTCTGCTCCAATCTGAGAACTGCTCAAGATAAACAAACATTAGATTTACAAATTTAATGCAATTTGCTCTTGATTAATATATTTTAATTAATTACTTCAATCCATCATTGAACTACTTATATCCATGTTAATTTTACTTCTATAGTTTCGATATCAACATCGAATTAACGAATGAATGATGAAAACAAAGATTATTCTCGACCAAATATCGCGTAAATTTAATGTCTGTTGTTTTTTTTTACTACTCTTGTGGTTGAAACAGACCATATAAATCTGATTATTTAAAACAATATATATATTAAGAAGATTCCTTAAAAAGTAACCAATAATTTTAGACAAGAAGATTTTTGAGCAACTTTATAAATAAATATATTTTAGTTAATTCTCAACTCAAATACAATTTGGCTATAGTTATCACACGAAACAAAAAAGCCGAGATAGCCTAGTGGTTAGAACGCGTGAATCTTAACCGATGATCGTGGGTTCAAGCCCGGGCAAGCACCACTGAATGTTCATGTGCTTAATTTGTGTTTATAATTCATCTCGTGCTTGACGATGAAGGAAAAAATCGTGAGGAAACCTGCATGTGTTTAATTTCATTGAAATTCTGCACATGTGTATTCAACCAACTCGCAGCTTGGCGCAGCGTGGTGAAATAAGCTCCAAACCTTCTCCTCAAAAGGGAGAGGAGGCCTTAGCCCAGCAATGGGAGATTAACAAGCTGTTACTGTACTGTACTGTACTGTACTATCAAACATAATATCTTCATTTGTACTCACTAGAGGCAACGCCTTCAATTCGACACAGGTCTCCATGACCTGGCAGAGCTCGTAATCATTCAGCATCCAGGCATCCTTGTAAGCCATAAACATCTTGAACGAGTTGATGCCATGCTCCGCAACCAGCTGCTGCATTTCTTTCTTCACCGATGGCGACCACCAGGTGACACCGACGTGGAGAGCGTAGTCACAGCACACCTGAAGGAAGATTTTAAGATGGTAAGTAAGGAGGTAGCGATAAGTGGTCAGTGAGCCATAGGCATTTTAAGCATTATCTATTCCCTGCTCTGGAAATATTGGAATTTTAATTTATGTAATCTTTAAACCATGTAATAATTGACTCGCTCATTGTTCTCGATAGTAGATTCATCATTTTTATATTGATATTTAGAGAAATTGAAGCCCGAATCTTTGATATTTATTTTGTGTTTGTTTTATATGTTTCACTCATAGCTAGTCCATAATATATTATGACATTCCAAACTTAAAATAAACGGAATATTCTAGAACGGCTCACGTAGTTTCATGACCACATTTTATTAACGAAAGGTTAACTGCTTTACTGTTACAACTAAAATTTAAAAGCGGATGTTTTTAACGGTCAACAATAAAACCAACTATGTAATTAATGAATATACTTTCACTAATTTAAATAGTAATTACTTAGTTTAGGGGAAATGCATGTTAACACGTACATACAAAAGTATTACTTGAATTACACTCGAAAACTCGAAAAGCGGTCACTAAAACGGTATGCATTTTAATTGAGTGAAAAGTGATATGATTTCAAACAGAACGAATTGATTTGTTTTTCACTCGATTCCCCTTAAAGTATTGAAATAATAGCTTATTCCTACTCCGATTGGAATAGATAAGTATAGTATGTTCAAAATAATGAGACATTTTATTTAAGATTTTATAGTAGACCGCGTTTGCCTAGGAACTACCAGTGAGTACCGAATAGCTAGTAATTTAAATATACTTATAGTCTATATAACATCGCCTACACTAAGGCTTCTATGGAAATAAAAACATAAACTTTATTAAATTTATTAAATATTATCTTAGCTTCATTATATTCGCAAATCGCATTTTGTACCAATTAAATGATTTATTCGATAAAGTATTTTAAATAAATAAAACAACTTGTTTTAAATAAAACCTCGTTACTTTATACCTATTTTTCAATCACTGTGACATCTAGGTATCACGATGTACCTCGTGAGTCCCAAGTCTATCAGCTACGTATAATCGTTAACAATTATCATAACTTAGATCCACGACCATGAGGGATACCGCATGCATAGTATTAATTTAGTTTCTTGGGTCTTGACCAGACTATTAGCCAGTCAACACCCTTTCAAGATAAATCATTTTCATGACGACAGCAGTTAAATAAACAGCACTCAGGCACCCTACTAAACCGAAACAACCAAACGATAGCGCGATTTAAAATACACCCAACGCCATCTATGAGTAGCGGGTACGAACTAAATGCGTAACTTGCTGAAATGTTAAAACGGCAAACTATATAAATATATATATAAATACATAATATATTTCATTCGAATATACATGTATATATTGAGGGTATTCTCTGAATATTCTCGTATTGTATTCGGTGAGATAGTTGTGCACTTTTTTGGTAATCAAAAAATCCTGCAGGATCAGTTCATCATCGGACAGCTGAAGACTACAATTACCGGTGTGCACGGACCGAACTTCCGCTCGCGGGCGCTTAGCTGGGCCTCCCCTAGGGGTCTCACCTGGCTTGGTTGCACGCGCTGAGGTCGTGGTGCCCGTGCATATCCTACAAGAGCAGTAATCCGACACCACCATCATGTCTGAAGGGAGGGAGCCGCCCCCCCCCCCCTTAGACCAACGCAAGCGTGGCCGAAGCAGGTCCGGCATCGCGCGGTCAGTTGTTCGAAGAGACATCTTCGACAACTCGACCGTGCCTGTCACTCTCACCCCCGCCGCCGCCCCACGTATTCGCATAATTCATGCAGAAACCGGAGGAGAGGACGTTCATCGGGCTGCTGAAGCAGACTTCGCTGCCACTGTAGCTGAGTCTTCAGCAGGCACGGAAGGAGCCAAGCGCCCGAGACCGGACTCTTCTGCGGAGTCTTTAGAAGGGGAGGACAAGCGCCCCAAGACCGACGTCTCCCCCGCATCACCGCCGTACGGATCGCCGCAGGACTCGGCGTCTTCATCGCGCGCGGCATCGCCTACAACGGGCGAAGCAAGCGAAGAAGGACGGCCAAGGGAATTACCACCGCCGCGATCCCCCTCTCCGATGGAGGGGGGGTCGCAAGACATCTGGCCGCGTGACTCGACGAGCTACGCGGCCCTGCCATCGACGGTCGAGGAGAAGACAGCATCCCGTACCACATCACCGCAACCGGGGCCGTCAGGGGTCTCCTATGCGGCGGCCGCTGCCGCTCCAGCGTCGCCCAGGAGTCGGGCCCCTGCACCGGTACCAGCCCCAAGAACGACGCCTCGTTCCAGCTACCCGCCGATTACGGCGGAACGCTTACCGAACTGGACGAGGCACTTTGAGGTGCTGAAGAGCAAGCTTGGACACGCCCCGAACGCACGCCCTTTGGGAAAGGAAATGCGCTTCCTGCCCGGATCTGCGGAGGAGTTCCGGGTCATTCAGCGCCATTTTACTGAGGCCATGAACCAGGACAAGACAATATCCTGGTTCTGCTATAGCCCAGCCGCGGAACTGCCAACCAAGGTGTACATTAGGGGGCTGCCACTCGATACACCCCCCGAAAAGGTGATCGCCGCCCTGCGCAGTCTAGGGTTCCCTGCACAGAGCGCGAAGGCGATCCCAGGCGGAAGAGGTCGACATGGGTGCACCTATTTCGTCCAGCTGGTGCACCTGAAGGAGCAGGAGCTCAGAAGTGATATATTTATCGATGATTGTAGTGCACTGCCACCTACAATACCTGCATGTGGCCATACGATGCCTGACATTAAAATCAGGCAACGTGATGTGCGTGCGGAGCTGCAATCACTTGATATACGGAAAGCTAGTGGTCCCGATGGAATACCAGTCATAGTGCTGAAGAAGTGCGCAGCGGAGCTGTCTCCTGTGTTAACGCGCCTGTTCCAACTTTCTCTCACAGTAAAGGTCACAAACACCCTTGAACCTTTACAATTGCGTCGCGAGATAGCAGCACTGAGCGCTTTCTATCGACTGTATCACGGCGAGTGCTCTGAGGAATTATTCTCTCTAATTCCTGCTTCCCCCTTCCTTCTTAAGTCCACGCGAGCTGGTTCTCGATGTCACCGCCTAACTGTGACATCAATTCCATCGCGAACAAAGAAATTTGGCAACTCCTTTTTTTGTCGCACTTCCAAAAAATGGAATTCTTTACCAGCTCACGTGTTCCCCTCCTCTTACAACCCGGGTTCCTTCAAACGAGGCGTGAAGAGGCATCTTGCGGGCGGCAAGGCGAAGGCGGCTAGTGCAGAACGTTTTTCCCGTCTGTACTGGCCGTCGTCGCGTTTGGACTCTACTACCACTTACCATCAGGTGGAATAGAGTCATTTGCCCTCCCGGCAAATATATATAAAAAAAAAAAAGTTTATACAAAACAACTGAGCTCCTGTGCATGCCCGGCCTGCTGATCGAGGCCTGGAGAGGCGCGAAGAGCCCACCTCAATGCCACCGCTGCCAGGCATTTGGCCACTCCTCGGCTAATTGCCACAGACAACAAAGGTGTGTTCGTTGCGCCGGCGAACACCTGGCACGGGACTGCCCGAGGCCGATATCAGAACCACCAACGTGCGCAAACTGTGCCAAGGCGCACACAGCAAAGGACCGGAGGTGCCCGGTCTTCAAGAAAGAGGCAAGAAGGAGGGGCATCAACGTGCCCGCCCCTCGCCCGAACGGACCAAGAGCACAGCCAAAGGGTGACAAGGAGCGTGTCCCCCCGGTAGGCAGATGATCGGTCGCCCTATCGTCGCAGAACCTAGAGCGACGATAGCAGTCGATCAGCAAACAAAACGGCCACCTCCTGCGAAGAAAGCCACGGAGGAGCGAGCTAAGCTCGCGACCCCAGCAACTCTGGCGCCACCAGCCAACCAGCCGACGGCCAGGGACCAACAGTTAAGGAAGCCTAGCAAAAAGAGGAGGAAGAAGAAGAGGGCAGCTAGGCCACCCAGGACTGAGCCTGCGGCGGCATTGACGCCGCAGCCCAGGAAGGCAGCGACGGAGCCAAAGTCCGCTCCAGCTGCCGCCACGCGGCCGGTGGTGTGGCAAGAAGCGCCTCCCCCTGTGCAGATGACAACCTCGGCCAGTGCGAAAGGCCCGGACACCACCATCATCGTCCGGGTCTTCATGGAGGCACTGACAGCGATCCTGGTCGCCTATACACAAGGCCAGGACATTATACCTGCCATCTCAGCTGGAATAGCCGCTCTTGCGAAGCTTAATTCCAGCTGAGAATATTATACTGGAACCCAGGCGGCATACGAGGCCATGTCCGGGAGCTGACCCTACTCGCCCAGTCGCAGGATATTCATGTAATCCTCCTGGGCGAGACAAAGCTCTCGGCCGAAATCGAGCTCCGAATCCCGAACTTCTTCGTGTATCGGCGAGATGAAGTCTCTCCCCGGGGCTGCCCATTCAGAGGAACTGCAGCCCTGGTGAGGAGGGACATCATACACGAAGAACTTGCACATGCACCGTTTGTGAGCCTACGCAGGGGGTGCGTGTGCATGCTGGTGAGACGGAGCTTCTGCTGTATGCCGCCTACAAGCCACCCGGACAGACTTTCTGAAGCACCGATGTCCAATCGCTTATCGACTCGCCGCTGCCTACACTGATCGTGGGTGATCTGAACGCGAAGCACCACGCTTGGGGCTCGCGCGTCATCACCCAGGCGGGTAGGCACCTGCTCGAGGATAGCGAACGACAGCGTTACGGTGTGTTGGGTCCAGGAGCGCCGACCCACATACCGACTAACCCTATGTACCAGCCGGACGTCCTGGACATCGTGCTGCACCACCGACTAGACGCACCCATCGATGTTGAGGTTAACTACGACCTCAACACACAACACCTACCAATTGTGGTCACAATCGCCCTCCAGTGCGACTTCACAGTGCCCCGCTCCCCACGTTTGCGGGTCGACTGGGGGCGCTACTCCTCAGAGCTCTCGGAGTTTGAGCTCACGGTCCCGATCGCGACGACTGAAGATGTAGAAGGAGCTGCTTCTAAAATTTCTGAGGCGATCCAGAAAGCCAAAGAAGCAGCCACCTCTCAAGGAAGCACGCCGAGAAGTCGTCAGGACCAGCTGCCGAGCTCGCTCTGAGTGAAACTGAGGAAGAAACGAGATCGAAGTGTCGCGTGCGCTCGTGGCTCTCGAGGATGACTACTGGGAGGCCACCATCGATCAAGCATCCGAGCACGACACTACGCTGTACCACCTCTGCAAACAACTTACCGGACATGACTCGCCTGTCTACCCGCTCCTACTAGATCGAGCGGGTAACAGAAGATATTCCGCCAGCGACAGAGCAGAGATCCTGGCGGAATATTTGGAGGGACAATTTACCCCCAACCCACCGGACTTATCCAAAACCGATGTCGTCCATCATCACCCGGCAATCCAGAATCAAGTGGAGGTATTCCTGTCGGCCCCAATCCCGCCGCTCCAGGGAGATGATTTTATCTCTCTGTCCGAGCTGCGGAAGGCTGTCTTCCGTCTACCGAAGAGGAAGGCGCCAGGCCCCGACGGAATTACCAACGCCGCGCTGATGCAGCTACCCAACAACTGCCTCGTAGCGCTCGCGAGTGCATTTAATGGGATACTCCGGACCGGACACTTCCCCGAGGCGTGGAAGATAGGGAAGGTCATCGCCCTCCCTAAACCCGGGAAGGATCGTCGCTTCCCGGCAAGCTATCGGCCTATCACGCTACTCTCGCACATCGCCAAGCTGTTCGAGCGTCTGTTGCTGCGGAGACTCGCGCCTCACCTGCCCCTGCGCGAGGAGCAGTTCGGATTCCGCAGCGACCACTCAACGACGCTCCAGCTGGCGAGAGTCCTTAGCCACTTAGCCAGTGACCGTAACAAAGGACATCCCACCGTCGGGGTCTTTCTTGACATGGAGAAGGCCTTCGACCGGGTGTGGCATGCCGGACTCCTGGCTAAGCTTCTGAACACCTCGGCGCCTCTCGCGTATGTGCGAGTAGTGGCGTCGTTTCTGGAAGGCTGAAGCTTTTATGTCTCGGTGGAAGGCGCGGATTCCCAACCGCGCCCCATTCGAGCCGAAGTACCCCAGGGTAGCTGTCTGTCACCGCGTCTATACGCGGTATACACGGACGACATCCCTACCCTCCGCGACCATCTGCGAGAGGGTGAAGAGGATGTGATGCTGGCCCTGTACGCGGACGACAGCGCATATTTCTCGTCGTCCTACCACCAGATCGTCGCTATCAACAGGATGCAACGTGTGTTGGATCTGATACCAGATTGGCTAGACAAGTGGAGGATGGCTGTCAACGTTGGTAAGACGGCCGCTCTGCTTGTCGGTGCTGATAAGCCGATGCGTCGGCTCACCTTTCGAGGCAAGGACGTGGAATGGCAGACCTCAGTCTGCTACTTGGGGTGTCACTTGGACCGCAGGCTGCGCATGATTCCCACCGTTAACAAGGTGGTGAGTCATGCCGCGGCTGCCCGGTCTAAGCTGTACAACGTCTTCACTTCGCGGCTTCCTATGAATACCAGACTGAGGGTCTACGGTGCTTACGTCCGCTCGCGCCTGACGTATGCGGCCCCCGCCTGGTACGCACTCTGCTCAGCGTACCAGAAGCGGAGGATTCAGATCCAACAGAACCGAAGCCTGCGTATGATTGTAGGAGCTCCGAGGTACGTCAGAAATGACGTCATTCATCGAGACACCAGGACGCCCACCGTGGAGGAGTTCGTCCGCAAGCTCGCTCGCTCGCTATTTGCTAAGGCGGATAGCAGTGCGAGCGTACACCTCCACGGTATAGCACCGCTTCATGCCAGACCACCTGAGGGGCGTCCGTTACCTCGTGAGCTCCTACTGTCGCCGACCATCAGCGCCGATGCGGGCATCGGTGAAGAGGAAGATGACGATCTGGAGACGCGGTAGGACGACATAACCAGTGAACAAGATTACCACTGAAGAAAGATAGCCACTGGGTCACAACGACCCTGGCCCTATGGGCCTAAAAGAATCGACACGACGGTCGAACCGTCGGGGAGGACCATCCCGGGTAGGGGGGGCAACCCCGAGGCCCGTACCCAGACTGGCCTAGGCCAGCCAGGAGGACCATTGATAATAAATGTTAAAACGGCAAACTATATAAATATTCAGACAGAAATCTTTTTTTATGTTTGTTTTATAAGCAATTTATAGTGAGAATTTTTTCAATTATATTTTCTATAAAAAGGTTCAATTTATTAAAAATGAAATTAAAAAAGTTATTTTCAAATAAATATTAGTAAATTTCACAGATGATAAAAAGTATAAGTGGTTTTTCAACGATTTATTTTATATCATTGTAACAATATTGTTGATTGACGAAAAAGAGTAACTACTAAGTTTCTTGGCGGCTTACTTGGCAAGAAACTCTACATTTTTATTTTTTATAGAATAGGAAGGCAGTCGAGCATATGGGCCACCTGATAGTAAGTGGTCTTCAACGCCCATAGACATTGGCATCGTAAGAAATGTTAACTATCGCTTACATCGGCAATGCGCCACCAACCTTGGGAACTAAGACGTTATTTTGCGGTAGAATATCTGAGGAGTGGGTGGTTCCTACCCAGACGAGCTTGCACAAAGCTCTACCACCAGTGAAATACATTCCGAATCGGTGGTAGCTTTCAATTTATCTTTTAAATCTTTTTTAAGCCTTCTTCTCAAGAGAGTACTTTCCACTAGAATTTATACTATGATAAGAGTTCGTGTATTAAAATAATATTTTTATAATATAGAATATATTTGAGATTTTGATAATATCGGCTGTGTATAAATAGAATACTGAAGCCGTTCACGCCACAATGACGCGACTTAATCGAGTTGTTATCGAAGCAAGCACTACTGAATTAAGTGCTTAATTTGTGTTTATTTCATGTGCTCTGCAGTGAAGGAAATTATCTCGAGGTAACTTGCATGTGTCGGATGGATGATGATGAATACACATGTGTACCCACCAAACCTTATTGGAGCTGGTATCTACGTTAAGTTGATATGGGAACTACGAAATGTTATAAATCAATTTACCTTATTATCAGCTTTTTGCCTCCAGTGGTTGTATGCTTCAATCAATGACTGCCCTTTCTGGGGTAGTACATAGTCAACTGAAAAATATATTCTTTTATGTAATATAAATAGTATAAGAGTGAAATAATGTAATAATTTAAAAAAAATATTTTCGATCATTTGATTTGGTTTGAGTAAATGTAATGAAAAAAAGGGGTGTGAATGTTATCTGAAGGTTGCGGATTCTAAACTTATAATCACCAGCAATTTTTTTTTTCATTTATAGTAGAGTTGTCAAGGCAAAGTCACTTCATCACGGTAGCATGCGATCCCGTGGCGCTCCTCGTTAAGGCGGGGGGGGGGGGTACCACTTGTTTTTTTGGTGGATATTCCGATGTTCAGGGCGCATTTGACGCCTTGGACAACTGCGAGTCCCACATACCTTCCACTATTTCCGTGGGGGAAACGCGTAACGCGTGTTTCTAGCGATAAAAAATTAAAAATAAAATATTCCAGTTACTTACTGACAGTAGTGGTTCCACCAGCGACAGCAGCGCGAGTACCCTTGTAGAAGTCGTCTGCAGTCTTCGCTCCCATCATCTCCAGTTCAAAGTGGGTGTGGGGATCGATACCACCGGGCATCACCAGCAAGCCGGTGGCGTCAATGGTGCGGGTACCACCAGGGATTATAAGGTTGCGTCCCACTTCCCTGAATAAGAAAAATATTTTAATAAATTTGCAGGTTTCCTCACGGTGTTTTCCTTCACCGTCAAGCACAAGATGAATTATAAACATAAATTAAGCACGTGAAAATTTAGTGGTGCTTACCTGGTTTGAACCCACGATCATCGATTAAGATTCACGCGTTCTAACCACTAGGCAATCTCGGCAGTTCAATAATTGGAACACTTAAATAAATAGCAATATGATAAAATTATTTAAAAAAAAGGTACGAACGGTTCTGGCTAGAAATATCACAGAATTGAGAAGAACCTGTAAAATAACTGTGCGTTTATTGTTTTTTTTTTTGTATATTTCGTTGCAATCAGATCACAGGCTCTAGTATTGTGCTCCGTTTGCCCTTAGTATAATAATGAAACAAAATAGCAAAGATTTATTTTATTATAAAATAAAATTAATAGTAATAAAGCCAATAAAGCTGACTCAACGCTCCTTTATTTACGACACAAAACAATTTGATTTACCCATTATATGAGTGTTGATTGGGGTTAATAGAATCTATTTAAGTTATATAGGAATGCGGGGTTTTGATTTATCGTGATATATCGTTCCCGGACTTTTTAATAAGTTTTTTATACAGAAGAGCCGAGCCAAGTGGCTAGCTCACGTGAAACTTGGTAAAGATGGGTTTGAGCACTGAATTTTCATACGCTTGTGTGCATGCTGTGCATGTGGTGCATACATGTGTGGTATAATATAATATCACGTATATCAAATTTAGGCGATTACTTTATACAGACTATTAACTGTACCAATATCCTTTTCTTGCTGTAGCTTAGAAGAATTTAGGTGTGTTAAACCCTTAATTCGTTTAAAATTTCTAACTAATTGATTTCAATGATAAGCGTTTCAATTATATCTAATTAAAAACACTACGAGTCTTCAATCAAAGAAAAAGAATTGGCATCAAACACGTTACGTTTTTCACGAGCAATAAATCAATAGTTTAACGATTATATATCATGGAATGAATGAATAATAAAGTAAGGAAATTATTTCCTGATAATTTTATATTTAACAAAAGGTCGTTGAAGCTATCAACGTGAATCAGTGTCGATTTACTGCGATATTTAATCTAAATCTCTTCGGCCTTGCGATTGCTTTGCTAGGTACTGAGGTAAACATTTTTAGGGATTCCGATAGCGTCTTATGTTACGAAATTTAAGTGAATCTATTTTTGACATTTGGTTAATTTTACAAAGTTGTAAGCAAAAATTCATTCTCACATTCCATTTTTATAATTCATCAGAGCGAGATGTCAGATATTCGAATAAATGAAGAATTAAATACAGTGGACTATCTAATGTTACCGCACATGACATTTTTGTCTGTTATCTGTTCCTTGAAGCCAGGTCTCGAGTGACATGCGTCTATAATCTATGATAATAACTGGCACCCATTTAAGGAAGTGACAGTTATGGTGGTGCGGATGTGCTTGTTACCGCATTAGTTACATCCTGTGTGGCGCATGAATATTATATCGAATATGTTCTTAATTTGAAAATATTTGAATATCGTTTTGCATCCTCGTTAAATAAGTTTAACGCGAACGATATTTTGTTGTAATCATTCCAAATTTAAATGTATAGTACAATTTATTAAAATAACTGATTAGTTTACTTCTCTACTCGTTACATATTCTACAACTAAACAAACTGTCTCGTTGGTCTAGTCGCTTGATATAAGGCCGCAGACCCGGAGGTCCTGGGTTCAATTCGCAGGTCGGGCCAATTAAAGTTATTGGGTTTTTCTGTCAGAAAATTCTTAGTCCCGGAGTGTGGAAGTTGGAAGTGTGTACACTCCCGTGCCTCGGAAAGTACGTAAAGCCGTTAATCCTGCGCCTAAACTCTTTCCGGTCGTGTCGGATTGTCGTCCCATCGGATTATGAGAGTTAGGGAATAGAGAGTGCACCTGTGTTTGCGCACACACTTGTGCACTATAATATCTCCTGCGTAGTTGGCTAATCTCTCGTGAGATTGGCCGCCGTGGCCGAAATATGTCTGGAGGACATTATTACAACTAAACAGTATTGATGAGTTATGGTTAGAAAGGTGAGGGATGCAGTGTAAGTACAGGAATACGGGATAAAACATCTTAGTTTCCAAGGTTAGTGGTCCATTGGCGATGTTAAGCAGTTACCATCAGAGGGCCCATTTTCAAGTCTGTTTGCCTATTTATGGCTACAATAAAAAAAAATTATAAGAATTTACATATCTTTGTAATTTGTTATTAAATTTATCAAAGCTTTAAATGATTTTGGTAAATTACTTCTTTCATGTAAGTATAGGTATCATAAGATGATTTTGAAATATTTCTTAAGAAAATATACCGTAAAAATAGTACGGCTACCTGGTAAATATCAATCCTATAGTATGACTTGCACATTTTTTCTCGACCTGATTAAGGTATCGTCTGAGAATTTTTTACGAAACCCTTAATTAGGAGAATACAATTATTAATTTAGGAAAAAAAATCAAATGGATGATAGAATTGGAAATTAATTTTACTATTCAACCTAAAAAAATGGTGAGTTTAATTTAAAAAAAAATTGGCCACATAATTTAGACATCCATTCATTGGTAGAATTATTTCCTAGTTAAACAATACTGTACCAGCTACCGGGTACCATCATGTCATATAAATGACCGTCCTTATATATATATATATATATATAAGGACGGTCATTTATATTTAGTTCGATGAATAATATATATATATATATATATATATATTATTCATCGAACTAAAATCCAACATATTTTACAACAAGTTTTATTTTGATTGTTAAAAATTATTATAAATGTTATGATAAATATGACGTCACTCCTAACAAAAAGTTTATAAAAACGGTCTGACTTATTAATGACTATTGGAAATAGAATAAACCGATACTAAATTCCCGCAAGTATTTTCATTATTACCATTTTATAATTTAATTACCGTAGTGAGGGGACTCCGGCCTACTCAAAAATGTACGCAAGCCTTACATGGAATATATAAAATCCTCCTTTTTACTGACAACATTTATTTGAATTTCCGTATTCATTTTTTATTTCAACGAGTAATTTATTTAAATTTTCGTTCATATGTATCTTATGTGTGTATGTACGCTACTACGAATTCTACTAAGAATTTTGAAAAATGAAATGAAGTCTCAATAGCAACTTATCTGCTTGACCCGTCCGTGGGATCTAGGACTTTGCAGCTACTAGACAAACAGGCAGACTATACGCGCTCTTGGAAGCACGGAAGTGTAAACGCTATTAATTTCTTTTCACAACTAGCACTGAGAAATTCGTGAGACTTTAGTTTTTCATCTCTCAATTAAAATCTATTACATTTATTGACAGTAAATTTCTCAATTAACTTTAAGTGGCTCAACGCTGTTGAAAATCTAGGACGTAGACTTGCAGGCCCTACGCCAACGAGACGTTACGTAAGGGACTCATCGTATCGTATTATGTAAAACTTACAAGGCACCGTTGTAAAGGGATTCTTGTCACATATTCCATATATTACTGTCATGTTGTGTTCGGTAGTAAACAATGGACTCCAGGTCGAACGCTTAGTGCAGTATTGTTATTCAATAGATCTGCAAAGGTATTTTACTTGTTAGCGGAAGCCGTATGTTTAAGGTATGTTCGCAATAGCTTGTTAAATGTGGCCTTAAGTGCGTCACACACAATGAATAATATTTTATCTTAAGATTATATATTTCGCCCCAATACAAAATGATAATATACGTAATCGTATAAGATGCAATACCGTATTGAGGTTCTGTATTAATACTCCCGAACTTCGCTTGGGTAACTACGAACTTTTAAACAATAATATAATTATAAACACTCGATCTAGTCTAGCTTACACTATTTTATCACGAATTTATATCTCGTAATATTTCTAAAACGATTGATTCGAATTCAAAAACTTTAAAAGACAATATTTATTTTCAAGATTAAAATTATTATTTAATCGATTTTAATAAGGATTAATACTTTGTGAAAGTTAAATTAAAATTGTGGTTATATTTTCATTTCAAAAGTTTATAAGAACTTTTTTGTAGTATCTATTTGAATTTATCAAGAACATTTCTTCTTATTTTTTTTAAATTGTATTTAGTCATCATTTAATGTGCTTGATGTGTTCTCCTATAATTTAACTCTCCTATAATTGAATGTGTGCTACATATTTTACAACATTATTCCACGATGTTGTGTACTCGTATATATGATAGTATTTAAATGTATAAATTTGTAGTGTAGACTATTGGTAGCGCACGTATAAATCTTAGTGGTTTTATAGCTGCTATCATTATGTTCAATATTGTACTGATATTTTAAATGGATAAATAAAAAAAAGTAGGCATCCTTTGTTATGTAAAACTTAAAACTAAAATAATATATTAGTTCATTATCAATCTGATTAGTAGTTTTAGAGTAAATGGATAAAATTAAATAAACTGACTACTGGTGGTAGGGCTTTGTGCAAGCTCGTCTGGGTAGGTACCACCCATTCATCAGATATTCTACCGCAAAACAGCAGTACTTGGTATTGTTGTGTTCCGGTTTGAAGGGTGAGTGAGCCAGTGTAATTACAGGCACAAGGGACATAACATCTTAGTTCCCAAGGTTGGTGGCGCATTGGTGATGTAAGCGATGGTTAACATTTCTTACAATGCCAATGTCTAAGGGCGTTTGGTGACCACTTAGCATCAGGTGACCCATATGCTCGTCCGCCTTCCTATTCTATAAAAAAAAAAAAAAAACATCATGTGTATCGCGCCTTATGTCTATCTAAGTTATGTTTATAATGTACAATATTATACCGATTAAAATTGTATTTGGAATTTTAAAACGAATAAACAATTGTATAATTTAGACGATAGACATATTGTTGTATACGGAATGTTATAATATCTTCGAATCGATTCAATTTACACAAAGAGTTAGTCGCTATGTTTGTTCAAGGTATCTGGATACGTTTAACGTTTATACGAAAAGGTCGTATGTACCATTTCAATAGTTTTAAGTTCTATAACCGAAGATGGAGCAGCGTGGTGGAATAAGCTCCAAACCTTCTCCTCAAAAAAGAGGAGAGGAGGCCTTTAGCCCATCAGTGGGACATTCACATGCTGTTACAAAAACCGAAGATTGATAGGTTATAATGATGTTAATTTTCCCGAGATAAAATAAAGTTTACGTCACTATGTACATCATTTCCGTATAACAAGAACTTCTAGATATCATTTAAAAGCTAATTTATTCAGAAGTAACGGGGGCTATATATTTTTTTCAGTAATGAATGTTCAGCCTGAAGAAAAGAGCTACCGAGCTTATGTTTGTGTGTATATACGAATGCATGTATGTAAGCGGACACGTTTAAGATACGATGGTCGTTAGTTACGATTAAATCAACTCCTTCATATCCTAAATACATTGAAGCCATAGTAACGCTCGCCATTAATAGGATATAGTTCAATAGTCTAGATTTTTACAAATGTTACGGTACGTAGTTGACGTATTTAAGACACGTACGAAATGATTTGCTTCCTCGTTTCTAATACGCACCGCCAAGGTCTGGAATACCCTCCCGACCTCCGTTTTCCCCACCACCTACAACATGGGTACCTTCAAGTCTAGAGTGAATAGGCATCTTCTAGGCAAGCGCGCTCCATCTTAGTCTGTATCTCACTTTCCATCAGGTGTGATAACAGTCAAGCGCTGGCCTATACATTAAAAAAAAAACGGTAATGTCTCGTTTATATACATATATTGTGCATTGATGTTATGTGTGCGTGTAACCCGACATCATATTTATTAAAAACAATGACATCATGAATTAAAGAAATTGTTTATTTCAAAGTAGAGATGTAATTATTGTAAATTATTGAGATAAAGTTTTCAGATATTTTATTTAAAACGCTGTTATTCTTAAGATATGATTAAGATAAGATAAAGAGTTTTTAAATGTTCATTTACTATGAGTACTTTTTTTTTGGACATTTTTCACACACGGCCATCTGATCCCAAATTAAGCTTGTACAGAGCTTGTACTATGGAAACCAGACAACTGATATACTATTTTTCTTTTGTAAATAAATACTTATATAGATAATTACACCCAGTCAGGACAAACAGACATGTTCATGCACACAAATTTTTTTTTTTTTATAGAATAGGAAGGCGGACGAGCATATGGGCCACCTGATGGTAAGTGGTCACCAACGCTCTTAGACATTGGCATTGTAAGAAATGTCAACCATCGCTTACATATCCAATGCGCCACCAACCTTGGGAACTAAGATTTTATATCCCTTGTGCCTGTAATTACACTGGCTCACTCACCCTTCAAACCGGAACACAACAATATCAAGTATTGCTGTTTTGCGGTAGAATATCTGATGAGTGGGTGGTACCTACCCAGACGAGCTTGCACAAAGCCCTACCACCAGTAAACACAAATATCTGTCCTGGGTGAATCGAACCCACAATCTTCGGCGTGAAAGGCAAGCATCCACCAACCACGCAAACCGGCTCATCAACGTACTAATTTATAGTACAATGAATGTAACTCGCCTGTAAATTATATTTATTTTATAAATAACTAGCAAATATCGAATTAATTTTAATACCAATACAATACGTTACATCGTTTATAGTACATCCGTACAAGTGTATGTTGACGTTAGTATATTTGGTTATTTTGTCTAACAAATACAGATATTATTTAATTTGTTTACGACAGTTTACGCCGCATAAACTAATTACTAAATTTTGCGCTATCACGCTAAAGGAGAGAACCAGAAATTTATCTATAAGTTAAAAAATAAATTCTATACGTAAACGTAAACGTAACAGCCTGTGAATGTCCCACTGCTGGGCTAAAGGCCTCCTCTCCTCTTTTTGAAGAGAAGCTTTGGAGCTTATTCCACCACGCTGCTCCAATGCGGGTTGGTGGAATACACATGTGGCAGAATTTCAGTGAAATTAGACACATGCAGGTTTCCTCACGATGTTTTCCTTCACCGTAAAGCACGAGATGAATTATAAACACAAATTAAGCACATGAAAATTCAGTGGTGCTTGCCCGGGTTTGAACCCACGATCATCGGTTAAGATTCACATGTTCTTACCACTGGGCCATCTCGGCTCTTTCTTTCTATACGAAAAAAATTATTTTCTTATTAAGATAACCTGTTGGAAAACTTCTAAATAAGCAAACACTAATATAAGACAACGGATTATATTCGATCTATCAAATTACGTTTTTGAACTTCCAAAAGCCAACATGAAAAGTGCTCCAGTTATTTTTTTTTAAATTTTTTTTATAATAGCACACTTACAACATACATACAAAGTATTGAAAAGATTAATTCATAAAACAATAATAGTATATCTAATATGCATGTCAATTGCAAGTATAGCACTTCCAGATTCATCTAATCAAATTCAAATTAAAATTAACAAGAAATAATCAGTAATTAAAAAAAATGTTAAAATTAAATAATAAATAATGTCATTGTTATAATAAAAAATCAATCGGCGAAGTCATAAATAAAAATTATTAAAAGTATTAATTAAAACTAATCATGCATTTTATAATAATTAAGTAACTCATTTCTAAAGATTGAGGGAGAGTCACAAAAAATGTCAATGTCCGGAATTGATTAAACGATATCGTTATATTTATTACACAACCGTACCAAGGGAGCTTGTTTACCAATATGAGACTACGCTAGGAGTATGAAATATTTTGTGGGTGTAAATACTTCTGTGTTATCAAAAGTACAATCAAAATCCAAAATGGGCAAGTCGGTTCTTATATGCATATATATATTTATAAATCGCTGTTGTAAAGTTTCGGCTGGACCAGTAAATTGTATAAGTAATGGATAGTAGTGTTTTTTTTTTGTAATTTTGTATATATTGTTTTATAAGCACTGTTGAGTCGTTATGTTACAGTACATATAACTGGAAAACAACAATCACGACCGAATGTAGATTACAACAAAGAACCGACAATGACCTCAGTTCTCTATTTCACCAATTTACATAAATATCAACATAACATAATTTCTTTATATTTTACCGTTTTTATAACGAGGAATAATTCCGTACTTCAACTTCATTGACGTAATTCGGGCATCACGCAATACGAACGTCACGGCATGTTATTTGTACCATGACTTATAGGGAGAAGGAACCATAAGTACAATATTTATTTATGTAACACTTTATTATATCGGAAATAAGACATTTTTAAAGGTTCTACAAGAATGAACTAAGTACAAAGGCGTGCATGCAAATTGTATGTTTTAATTGAATAGAACAAAATGCTAAAATAATTTTTATATAGTTGTTATTTTAAGTTAGTTATCATGGTTATACAAAGTCGAAATAATCTTTAATTTTTATTTCTTCCTGTTTTTAATGTCCGATCCGTAAAAAATACAATAATATTGGATTATTAGTGGCATTGTTTTAAGTACCGCTTAGATTTTTTATTAATTCGTCGCCTTTCAAAGTTATAACAATTTAAAGTATATTAAAATATTTATTTATGTTTTTAGGATACTTTAGTATTCCATGTATAAAATAAATTTAATGCGGGTAAAGCCGCAGGGCAGAGCAAGGGGCGCAGTAGACGATTATATTCCATTTAATAGCCCTAGGTGTAGGCTTGCGTTCCAGTTTGAAGGATGAGTGAGCCAGTGTTACTACAGGCACAAGGGACATAACATCTTCGTTCCCAAGGTTGGCGATGTAAGCAACGGTTAATACTTCTTACTTCGCCAATGGTATATGGTAACCACTCAACACCATTTGCCCGTCCGCTTACCTACTTGAGAGTTTAGACATAATTCTTACTGTCGATGTGAAAGTGAGTTTGTTTGTTCTGCTTTCACACCTCATCGCGTCAAACTAACGTCATATATACACACATATGTAATAACATACTTACATGTACAAGTTTGTGATTTTTTTCTATCGAGATTTTTTTTGTCCTAACATATATACATACCTCTACCCCGAACTCTATTATATATTATTTACAGTGATTAATTGAAAAAAAAACATTATTATGGCATCACAGCGACTGGTTTAAAAAACTAATATATGTATGTATGTATGTAAGTATGTACATATAAGTGTATATATATATACACATACATATTGGAATGGGTGGCAATCGTCGAAAGATTTTCAGCTTAAGTAATTATCCAGTTTTTGTCCCAATAACCATTATTACGGTATTACGAGTATAAATCAGAAAAATGTAAACATTCGAAGACATTTCTTGATTTTTTTTATATCGAGAAAATGTTTTACGTTTTTGATTTGATTTTATTTTTGACTATGAACTAGATTTACCCAAACAAAATGAAATAAGAGCAATTAGCAATTTTGCTTTAGGAGTGGTTAACCTCTTTTTACAGTGCAAATTTCTGTGTGCGGCTCGGAACAGCAACATTGGCCATCAGATTAACCATTTGCTCCTTTGCCGTCCTATTTCAAATGAAAAGAGATATTTTCCATTGCGGTTGAATTTAGCACCACAAAGCTGCTTTTCGGATTTGAAACTATGATCTTTAATTAAAATCTACGTGTTCTGAGTTCCAGCTCTTAAAAAGACACCATTGTAAGTGCCACTATGTAAAATAATACCCTTTTAATTTATTATTAAAATTTTTGCGACAAATTAATGAAATTAATTACCTTTTTGGGCTCGACAGAAAACAGGACAGGTCGTTATGACTCACTCTAGGGTTGACAGAATGTTTAATAACATACATGACATAATAAAAAAATAACTAAGATGATTTTTTTCCGTTATAACATATATTTATATATATATATGCAATGATGACAAAATTAAATAATACACGGCGCCCAATCTCAGGGGACACTAGCCAACTGTGCAGGATATATTATGTTGCCCAAGCATGTGCGCAAACATTCTATTCCCTTTGACTGCCTCGTTGGTCTAGTGGCTTGATATGAGGCCGCAGACTCGGAGGTCCTGGGTTCAATTCCCAGGTCGGACATGATTTGATGCTTTCCGAGGCTGTTAAGCATTCCGGGCTGCTATTGAAAATTTTTTGTTAGAAAAGCCCAACTACTTTATATCGGGCCAACTTTGAACACAGGACTTTGGTATCTGCGGTCTTGTAGCTAGCAACTAGACCATCGAGGCAGGCATTTTTTTTTAAATTAAATCGTGGATATAAAAAATAGTATTATTATTATAAACATTATTTTGTCAACCCTACAAAGGGAACAAATTAGGCTAAATTAGAATGACTCTCTAGATACATGAGGTGTGACGGATTGAATAGGTGGCGTACAGCCGCTTATATGTACATACCACACCCACTCATCATTTTTTCTACTGCCATGCTTAGTTTTATTGTATTTCAGCTGGAAGGGTGAGACAGTGTAACTACTGACTCAAGGGTACAAAACATATTAGTTCTTCAGGTTTGTGGCGCATTGGCGATGTAAGGGATAATGAGTATCTCTTACAGTGTCTATGTATGGTCGGAATAATTTTAAAAAATGGGCGCACATTCTAAAACTATTTTTAACTCTATACTAAGATACACTATATCTCATTTTATTACTACAATATATCTTATAAGGCAAAAAGCCGTTATATCATCAATTAACCTCACTACTGCTACAACAGTTAGAGTATGTTTATATAGAGTGATGTTATATAGTTGGTTCTTCGGATCACGGCCTTATATCTACTAAAGTGCCACAGGCCAAGCTGCCGCCATCAACGGTATGCAAACGTCGCGTTTGGCACTATAAGTCAGCAGATTGGGACGGTATGCGCGATTACTATGCGTCAGTCCCTTGGAAGGAACGTTGCTTCAGTGGGAATGACCCGACAGCTAGTGCCGCTGCTGTTGCTAATGAGATCATGTTAGGAATGGAATACTACATTCCTAGCTCAGATCTCATCAATAGGGGTACGCGTAACCGTTGGTTCACTCGTGAATGTGCCGACGCTGTATCATCTAAGCAGGCGGCATATCACGCGTGGATCAACGGCTGCATTAGCGGGGCATCTAACATTGACTCACTGAAAGCAAACTACATTAAAAATTCCAAGTCCTGTAGGAAGGCATACACGAGAGCGGATGCACAGCGCATTGTACAGATTGGTCATGACCTTATTTCGCATCCTAGGGGCTCCCGTAGCTTCTGGCGTCTGACCAAGTCTGTGCAAAACAATTTCTGCCAACCTTCGCTGCCACCGCTCAGAAATCCGGACGGATCGCTAGCTCACAGTCCGCAGGAGAAAGCCGACCTCCTGGCTAAACTCTTTGCCGACAACTCTGTGATCGATGATTGTAGTGCGCAGCCACCAACAATACCTTCATGTGGCCACACGATGCCTGACATCAAAATCAGGCAACGTGATGTGCGTGCGGAGCTGCAATCACTTGATATACAGAAAGCTAGTGGTCCCGATGGAATACCAGCCATAGTGCTGAAGAAGTGCGCAGCGGAGCTGTCTCCTGTGTTATCGCGCCTGTTCCAACTTTCTCTCTCTTCGGGATTTGTGCCGGAGGCTTGGAGAAGAGCTAATGTGCAAGCGGTTCCCAAAAAAGGGGATCGGTCTGACCCGGCAAATTATCGGCCAATAGCTATCACCTCAATACTTTGTAAGTTGATGGAACGGATTTTAAACAACCAACTGATCCATTACCTAGAAGATCACTGTCTAATTAATGATCGTCAGTACGGGTTTCGACCAAAACGGTCCACAGGTGATCTTTTAGCGTACGTAACACACCTCTGGGGTGAAGCAATCGACAAACATGGAGAATCGTTGGCTGTCAGCCTCGATATCTCCAAGGCTTTCGACAGGGTCTGGCACAGAAGTCTTCTCTCCAAGCTACCGGCATATGGTCTGCCTGCTCAGCTATGCACCTGGATTGCCAGCTTCCTACACAAGCGTAGCCTTCGTGTTTTAGTAGATGGTTGCGCTTCACAATTCTATGTAGTGAATGCTGGGGTCCCCCAGGGATCTGTGCTATCTCCCACACTCTTTCTTTTGCATATCAATGATATGCTCTCTCTTGGGAACATACATTGCTATGCAGAGGATAGTACAGTGCATGGTGGATACCACGGACGCGCAGTGGCTGGGCGGGCGGAAACTGAGGAGAGGCGGGAGAATCTTGTCATTGAACTCGATAGGACGTTAGAGCTCATCGCCAAATGGGGTTCTGATAATCTTGTTGATTTTAATGCCAAGAAAACACAGGTATGCGCTCTCACAGAGAAAAAGTCACCATTTTCCCCTCTTCCCTCCCTCTGTGGCACACCGCTGATGATACAAAGCAAAATCGCCATGCTGGGGATGGACGTCCGCTGCGACCTTAGTCTAAGGAATTACATCGAGGCTATTATAAAAACTGCTTCACGGAAACTCGGAGTTCTGAACAAGGTGCGGCGTTTTTTCACGCCACAACAACTGTGTCTGTTATACAAAACACAGGTGCGGTCTTGCGTTGAATATTGCTCGCACCTTTGGGATGGCTCCGCTAAGCACCTACTGGAGGCCTTGGACCGGTTGCAGCGACATGCAGTACGCATTATTGGCGACGTAAAGGTCACAAACACCCTTGAACCTTTACAATTGCGTCGCGAGATAGCAGCACTGAGCGCTTTCTATCGACTGTATCACGGCGAGTGCTCTGAGGAATTATTCTCTCTAATTCCTGCTTCCCCCTTCCTTCTTAAGTTCACGCGAGCTGGTTCTCGATGTCACCGCCTAATTGTGACATCAATTCCATCGCGCACAAAGAAATTTGGCAACTCCTTTCTTTGTCGCACTACCAAAAAATGGAATTCCTTACCAGCTCACGTGTTCCCCTCCTCTTACAACCCGGGTTCCTTCAAACGAGGCGTGAAGAGGCATCTTGCGGGCCGGCAAGGCGGGGACGGCTAGTACAGAACATTCTTCCCGACTGTACTGGCCGTCGTCGCGTTTGGACTCTACTACCACTTACCATCAGGTGGAGTAGAGTCATTTGCCATCCCGGGGCATATAAATAAAAAAAAATAATAATAATCTCAATAAACGGTTATCTAACGCAAATATATATTTTTCATTTGGACTGGTACTTCCTGAGATTAGCGTAACAAACAAATTCTTTACATTATTAATATAGAGAGTGACAGTTTTCAAGCGAAATCATTCAATAAATAAAACGACTTCCATGTTCTACATAGTTACATAATGAATAAACATAAGATTATATCGCGTGAATGAATTCATTAAGTTGTAATTAATAAAAACAATGAAAGTGTTCTAAGGAAATGTGCAATTGTTAATCACGAACCATGTGTATTAGTAAATAAAAAACTTATACTGCTTATGTAGACTATATATTAATTAATGAAAGTAATTAATAAGATTTTACGCAATTGATCAAATATAAAAATTTGTCATTCATTTCTAGAGCGAATTCTACTAATCTATAACGATTAAAATACGTTCCCGATTCGGGAACGTATTTTACGTTCCCGATTCGATTATAAAAAATAAATAAAAAGTAGTTGTGACAAATTTCAAGTCAATCAGGCGCATAGTATAGGAGATCTCGTGTTGAGTGGTATTTCGCATATATATATATATATATATATATATATATATATATCCGTAACCGTAACAGCCTGTGAATGTCCCACTGCTGGGCTAAAGGCCTCCTCTCCTCTTTTTGAGAAGAAGGTTTGGAGCTTATTCCACCACGCTGCTCCAATGCGGGTTGGTAGAATTCACATGTGGCAGAATTTCAGTGAAATTAGACACATGCAGGTTTCCTCACGATGTTTACCTTCACCGTAAAGCACGAGATGAATTATAATCACAAATTAAGCATATATATATATATATATAGAGAGAGAGAGAGATAACAGATTTATGACATACTAGCTGACCTGTGGTCGATTGGCCGAACATTAATAAAATTGTCTCGCATATTTGATATTTTAAATGATAGCTTAAACTATGCAACCAAATTGTAAAAAATTAAATTTATCTTAATAAAATTTCCTTGGTAATAAAGCAATTTATTTCTAAATAGATTGAGGTGTTGTATATGAAAAAAAATCGTCTAATAGAAATATCACTCAATAGATTGCGACACGGTCGCGGTTCCATACCTATGTCGTATTATCTCTTTTAACCATTGGTCCAAATGCAGTAAACGAAAAGGTAAATTATTTTATTTATATAAAAACTACTTTTTGTGACTTAAATATAAAAGTTAGATATACTCTCGCTAACTATCGTAGGCATTATCAAGCTCTATAACTTTTCTATAGAAATCAATCATATATGTCTCATCGTTAATGCTGCGTTCGTAAGAAACGTTTTCGTTCGACCGTTTTTTCTCCGACTTACTTTGCAAACCACTACCACAAAAAAGTCTTTTGACACTCACAAATGATGAGGCTTTCTATTGGTAAAAGAATTTTCAAAATCGGTTCAGTAGATCCAGAAATTACCCCCCACAACCTCACAAACTTTACTTCTTTATAATAATAGTATAAATATAGATATAACAAAAGAAAAAAAAAATTAAGAACCTCCTGGCTTTTTTGAAGTCGCTTAAAACAAATGCAATTTTTTCAATACTTTTTCAAGCCTAATACTTATTAAAATGCTCTTAAAAATCATTAATGTATTAGGATGAAAATACATTATAGTAAATGGAAATCTATTTTCATATTTCCTTTCATTCCTTAAGCAAAACAATATATTAAATGATTAAGCTTGATAAGTAATATAAGTCATAAAATAACATACGCCTAAATTTGGGCCAAGCTTTAAAATATTAACTTAACATCTGACTGACGGTTACGTACAAACATAAATAACTTTTAATATTGTTATTTTTAGAAAATATTAGATCGCACCAATAGTTCGTAGCATTTTGTAATAGCTTCCTCATTGGTTTAGTGGTTAACAAGGATACCGGTCATGGGTTAAAATTCGGGTCGGTATAAAAAATATCGAGTTATAACTTCAAGAGATTTTCAGATGCAGATTGGAGTTTGCAAGTGGCAGGGCTATTTAAATATCACAAAGCTATTTGCTTAGAAATAGAAATCTATAAGAGTAAAATATTTCATAGGGAATAAATATTAGATGTGCACTCAGAAAATAAATCTAACCAGAAATACTATCCATGTATGTGTGAAGAAAGAAGCAACGTTTCCAATTCTTTTTCTTTCTTACACACGTATGTGTGTGTGTGTGTGTGTGTGTGTGTTTGTACTTACTTAATAATTCCATCTTCGATGTAAACGTCAGCATCTTCCATGCCATCCTCGTTGACCACCCGACCATTCTTTATGAGCAGCCGGTTCTGGGAACTCTGAAAACAATGACGACATTTTAAAAATATGTAACTTCATACAATTAGGAACATGATAAAATAAGCTTATATATAAATAAAATAATTTATAATATAAAATAAATTCTGCTTTGCTTAGGGCTTTACAAGTAGCTCTGGCATCAAGTAAACGTGTTTCGTGATCAGCTGTACGAGACGTCTTTTATTCAAACAGTTTATTTGTTTGAAGGAACAGTGTGTTTCGAATAATATAGGATTCACAACCCATATTTTATAATAAAAATTAAATAAAAACTGATTTTTAAAGAGTAAATTTAGATTAAATTTATTTAGGATATAACGTATACTGGAACAAAGTTATAATTAATATCATAACTAAATCAAATTATATATATATATATATATATATATATATATATATATATATAATTTGCTGACTGGTGTACTAATCACTGATTTTTAATTATGCTTATATTAATTTGGCTTCGAATCTACGATTTTCCAAATGCTATACGACCAGTGTAACATTGAATTATTGAATCTATTTTCGATCGAGTGGTTTACTTATTTATATCAATTGGTTATGTTTATAATTTTTCACTCAGTTATAAACTGCGGGTGATTTAAACCACAAATAGAAAGTTTTCAGTTCTATTACCATTGGAATCACGACTACAGGAACGGCTCCCGTTATATACACGATAAAGTATAGTATATAATATATATAATGACGAATTAATTATATTTTCATGATGAAAATTTTTACGAAAAATATACTGTTTATGGTCTTATATATTTTTATGTTTAATACATGAGATAGGCGGACTATACCGATAAATAAATCTTAGTTGACTATGTAGAGCTTAGTAAAACCTCGTTAACCATTGCGCTGTGTCGGAGAATTAATTTCATTCTCACATAAATATGATTATATACAATTATAAATTACCATAAGATTATTTACAGATATATATATTTTTTATGGATAATTATATCCATTGTAATTAATCTTTAGTGAATAATTTATATATGTATATACGCTTATGAAAAAAATGTTAATGATTCATATAAAAAAAAAACAAATCTCATTTATGTGCGCAAAAAGGGCATGAATCACTTGCCTTTCGCGAAAGGCGATTCCAAATTAGAAACACTGATTAACGTTTGACATAGTTGAAATAATATGTTTACCAATCGAACGATAAACTCTATACACAATAAAACATCATAAGATTAATGTAACCTTACTTTAATATTGATCCCGGTAAGAGATTGAGCGACTGGGCCCGCCATTGCTACAAAATACCGCGAAATACGTAAAATCCGTACCGCGTCAACAATATGGAGTCGCGTCGTTCGCGCCGCGATGGCTGAAACTGAAAATGTGATGCCGAAAATAGAAGTTGCACTCGTTCACACTGGCGACTTAAAACGTATTAGAAAGTCCGCACCAATGCGACATTTTATACGTTAATACACACACTATAGCTGCAAGTAATGTACTTAATACGATCAGAATATTACAGTAGACGCAATAACTAATTAATTGTTATAATGACGATGAATTAAATAACATTTGATTTCGTTTCTCATATTGACGTAACATCCGTTTTAAATTATGTAATTTCATTTGGCTCGATGAAACGTTTTTGAAAACAACGTTTATATCGCAAAATAATAATAAATGTACAAATGTATTGATTTTCTCACTATATCATTGCACTGTATGAGCTATTTTGATAAACATTTATTCAACTTCATTGGTGTGTGAGTGTGAGTTAAAAATCTGACTGAATTTTAAGCCAGTACCATTGAATCGATTGGAGCTAAAATTTTGCATACTATTTTGGACTTGGTGACAATATAATGGTACTTTATTGTAATTTGTAACACACACAGAAGCTTGTTTCCATGTTACATACTATTGCTACTTACAATTTTTTAAATAAGCATCATTCCTTAATTAATAAAGCATACCAAGTACCGTGATAAGTTAGGAATTGTGATATACTTTGTTGACTTAAGTAGTTAAAAATAGAAATTTTATTTTTGTATAATTTGTTTAATTTCTTATACTTTATATTTATTTATTCCATATAATATTATTGAGAGCCTTGATGGCCTAGTGAAAAAAACACGTCATGCGCCTATATAATATGTATATATGCGTATATAATAAATTCTACATAATTCGTAAGTATGATAATTTATAACCATTATCTGTTTGTTTATATCAAATTTAAACTGCTCATTTGAAATGAGCCTTAAGTCGCTCAAGTTAGCCGTCTCTCTCGAACTTAGTCAAAACAAATATAGCCGCCCTTGTCGGTGCTTGCACCACACAATGAGTAAATAAACACTTCACGTGTGATAATAGGGTAAGTACCGAAAACTGATTATAAATTCTTGATAATTTCTTTAATTCGAATGCCACTTGCATTCAAATTTAAATTAAATAATACTGTAAATAAATTTCACGTTGATAGCTTACTAATATATATTGTTTACGGGTAGGTAGTTAAATAACACAAATGTCTCCTTTCGAATGTCGAATCAATGGTGTCAGAAAGAGAGAAAGAGGCTTGCATTGTTTATTCATTAAAAATATTAATCGAAGTCGTGTTTGAGGAAAAAGCTTGCGAGAGCGCGTGTATATATAAATAAATCCAAAATGTTACGTGTTTTTCTTCCATAAATGTGTTCCACCGCGTTATAAATATTATAATATGCACCCCTTTGACATGGTACAAGCAAATTAATGGTTATAAAAAAATACTAATTAGTATCGATTGAAGTTCGATTCGCTTGTAAGTATTTTATTAATTCATCTTTTCGAACACTTGCGTTTCTTCCCATAGCATTAATTTAAATATCTCCACAAAAAGTATTCCATGCAATGACCATTTTTCTTTACTGAAAAATTATTAAAATATGCTTAGCCAATAGCATACGTAAGCGCTCTGACAGCCGTTAGCTACTTAGTTACGAAACATACAATAATATTTTATAGTAATATAAAATTAATTAATGTTTAATGTTAAAATTCTCCTTCCTTCTGGAAAATTTACCAAAATTATGGCCAAAATCGCATCAAAATCAATAGTATTATTTGATTAGGTGTAATTACTACTAGTGAATCAAAACAAAATAACAGAAGCAATCGAACAAACGGACAGACGCGGAAAACCTTTGTTTTCTATGTATATACCTTTTGTTATGTTTGATTTTTATAAATCCAGACTTTTACAATCTTCATCGTCGATTACAACATCATGAAACCGCAAACTTCAGATAAGTTCGTTTCTTTTTATTTATAGAATAGAAAAGCGGACGAGCATATGGGCCACCTGATGGTAAGTGGTCACCAACGCCCATAGACATTGGCATTGTAAGAAATGTTAACCATCGCTTTCATAACTAATGCGCCACCAACCTTGGGAACTAGGATATTATGTCCCTTATGCCTGTAATTACTGCTGTTTTACGGTAGAATATCTGATGAGTGGGTGGTACCTACCCAGACGAGATTGCACAAAGCTCTACCACCAGTAAATTCGTTCTATCAAATGGACCATCTCGGCTTTGAATAGTACTCATCTATAAATAAATGTCGATAAAGACGTCAAATATACGAGAATATCTTACAAAGTAATTTTAACTATTTCGTTGAATCATACAGTATATTGGGTTGTGGAAATGGCTGGCAATTTCCGTGTTTGCAAGTCAAAATCACCAATATACTTGGTAGGGCTTCATTCAAGCCCATCTGAGTAGTTACAAATATTCTATCCAGTCATCAAATATTCTACCGCCAAATAGCAATAGTGTTGTTTTGTTCCGGCTTAAAGAGTGATTGAGCCAGTGTAACTTCAGCCACAAGAGTATATCTCAGTTCCGATGTAACGGATGATTAATATTTCTTACAAGGCCGATACCTTTGGGCTGGGTGACCATTTACCAGGTGGCCAGCACCTCTGAATTTTCATGTGCTTAATTTCTGTTTATAATTCATCTCGTGCTTTTCGGTGAAGGAAAACATCGTGAGGAAACCTGCATGTGTCTAATTTCATCGAAATTCTGCGGGTTGGTGGAATACTCATGTGAGTATTCCACCAACCCGCATTGGAGCAGCGTGGTGGAATAAGCTCCAAACCTTCTCCCCAAAAAGGGAGAGGAGGCCTTAGCCCAGCAGTGGGACATTAACAGGTGGTTACTGGTACTACTGGTACTTCATGGTATATTATCCTGAAAACGAAATCTGTACTGTTCATTTGCAATGCCGATAAACTCGAATGAAAATAAAACCACTTTCCCACTTGATACGATTTCCATTGATTGGATGTTTTAACCTTACGGGATTCAGCTGGTTTGATAACTTTCATTATAGAAAAGAGCGATAGGCCAAGCCCGTCCATATAAAAAAGTTGAACACGAACTAGGACGCTCGTATTTAATTAATATCTTAAAAATAATTTTAATTATTTTTTTTTAGTCTAACATTGTTTCGCGAGATTTCATTAATTAAATCGATCAAGTAACCGAATAATATTCGGACTTACCTCGACTTGAATATATTTATATCTATCAATATAATCAATATTAATCATCCCTTACATCCCCAATGCGCCGTCAACATTGGGAACTAAGATGTTATGTCCTTCATGCCTGCCATTAACTGGCTCACTCATATTTCAAACCATGCGGTTTTGTGGTAAAATTTCTGATGAGTGGTGATACCTTCCCAGGTGAGCTTGCAGAAAGCCCTGCCACCAAGTTTGACGAAAAATCTTCAGTTTTGATTCACGCTAAATTGTTTTAACCGCTAGACCAAAGTACTTGTAATAGTTCTGCAAAACAAATTACGAGACAATTTATAAACACATGTTTTTGCAATTGAAAAAGTAGTACATACATCGATTGGGCGCGACCTTCGATGAAGATCTGCGTTATCTATCTATTGAGTCAGCCACTTGAACGCGATTATGTTTCAAGTGCTATCAACATATTTAATATTAGCAACAAAATTCATCACTCTGTAAAATCAACTAAATAAATTCAGTACAAGTAACCCGACCTTAAACACTTTTAATTAAAATATAGAAATATTTGACTTCAAATTCGATCTTGAAATTAAACTTCTATCGCGACGAACATTTTCACAAAAACAAAGGTATCTGTATACGTTTTCCTCGAAACCGATTTCTCTTTTGAAACAACGCAAAAACTGTGAACATACATTATCCGTCAAAAACATCACACACGAAAGAATGAGACTGCAACAATGATATATAATTACAGTATTTATAACTGGATAACGAAAGAAACGTTGACATTTCACATAATAGTTATGTGAATGTCTTATGTGACTTGTGACGTGAGGTCTTTGATCTATGTATTGTTTAATTGTACGTTTTTATACAATAGACGCGTATAATAACAAAATTACACATAATAAATTTTATAAATAGAATATTTTAAAAGAGTAAGATTTAACAATGATTTTTTCCACAAAGAACTAATATAGGCTCATTTATTATGTGTATATATATATATATATTTTATAAAGGTAGGACGAGCAAGTGGGCCACCTGATGGTATTGGTCACCAATGCCCATAGACATTGGCATTGAAAGAAATATTAACTATCGCTCATATCGCCAATGCGCCACCAACCTTGGGAACCGAGAAGTGATGTCCCTTGTGCCTGTAATAGCACTGGCTCACTCACCTTTCGAACCGGAACACAAAAATACCAAGTATTACCGTTTGCGATAGAATCTCTGATGATTGGGTGGTACCCAGTTGCACATAGACCTACCACCAGTATTATATTTTATTACATTTATTTTTTAAACAAATGTATATCATATTTTTAATTATTCAATACCAGATAGTAAATCACCATATTATTCACACATTCGAATAATTTTTAACGAGTTAATAAATAAATATCTTAATTATACGCGTTCGTTCAAATTTATACCAATATTATAAATTCGAAAATAAATCTGTCTGTCTGTTACGCATTCACGACTAAACCACTGAACTGTTTTTGATGAAAATATAAAAATTACTTGGCGATGTTTTACCTAAACTATGATATATGTATGTATGAGATACTATTTCACAGTGGCGTTTTTATTTAATAATTATATGCAAATACTTGTCACGAATTTAAATGTACTTTAACACGAGGTGACTTGGTGGTCATTGTTCTTAAATATTTGTAAATTCCGTTGAATAATTTCGTTAAACTACAAACATGTGTGTTATAAAGTCGACCAGATGTAAATTTTAATACAGATTTTCGATGTTTTATATACATACATATGTAATAATCTACACTACAAAAAATACTGAATACAAAGAACACATCATAAGTAAAGTAACGCCTAACGTCCCACAGCTGGGCGAAAGGCGTTTAAATTTTTAAGTTTATTCCAAAACGCTGCTCTATATATCTAGAGGCACAGATAAATATTAAAAACGAATTAACACATTCTGCATTTGAACCTCCGTTTAAGATTTATATGTTATCTGTATTTCCACTAAATCATATCGGTTACTTGAATATTTCCATATGGTACCTTGCCATTGTCCAAGATATCATAGTCGCAACAGCTAGTATGAAATATAGGTACGTGTGTTTAAAACGCTTCATTACGTGAGACGTAACGCCATGACGCCACCAAAAGTATGACTGGGTCTCACGCTAGATCTCAATTACTAATTACGTTAGCGTTACAATGTGAAGTAAGAAAATTTAAGAATATAAAACACTAATTGACCCTCCCGACTTAATTCAGCTAAAATTCATACAGTGTCATTTCATACGAAGTTGAAATTTCCAAAAATATTTTCATAGAAGACATTATATAATAAACCTATAGTCCAAAAACATTTCTGAACTCAGTAGTATTGGCTGTTGATAGTCAGGAAAAACGAATCTATATATTATTTCGAGGGATATTCATTAGGTTGAATAACAATGAAACGACCTTATTTATGCAATTGTTATATAGAAGAGGTTATATAATTATAATTATATATTTAAGAGACCTACTTATTCGTATTATTAAGTTTATTTAAGCGTTTCAATAGGCCAATTAAATACGGTTCGCATAACGAAGTTAACTTCGCTATTTCATTAATGTGTATTAATTAAAATTTTAAAGTATTACTGTAGAGCAGCTTTGCTTGTTGAATCGTAATTCCATCTCAGCGAACTGACGAAGTGACCTTTGCGGCAAAGTTCAAAAAGAGTTTACAATATTTCCTGTAAATATGATTATGTATACATGTTTGGATTTTTTAACTTATTTTCATGACTCCTTCACTTAAATATATTTGTATCATATGAAAAATTGGGTAAAATACCAGCCTGTAACCCTATTGCTGGGCTAAGGCCTCTCTTATTATGGATAAGTTTTTAGAGTTAGTATACCACGATGGTCCAATGCGGATTGGTGGATACAAAAGTTGATTTTGTTTAAGGGACAGAAATGAAACACATTTAAAAATCATTGGTTTTCAGGTTCGAACCCGCAATCATCGGTTAATATTCACGTGTTCCACTGAGCCATATTCTCATATAAATTGAATAAATCTTATTAATTAAAAAAAACCTCCAGCAACGACACTTTAATGCGTTAACGAGAAACAGAAACGAGGTATAAAACCGTCTTCCATATTCATAATCCAATGTTTTTTTTAATTAAAACCATTTTTTTATACATTTCATTTCAGAGCACTGAGCTCGAATACAGAGCAAAATTACGAGAGATGGCAAATGTTTGTATAACTAAAAGCGTACGGATTGAATATCTCTTTTCATTTCGTTTCGCAATACCTAATATTTTTATTTTTTAGTGGATTCGATAGTTTTTTTTCTTTAAAGAGAACGAATGTATATCAGCTTACTACGATGTTCATTAAGTATAGAGTATGTACATGTATAGAAGTTATTCGAAGTTCGGAATCTATCAAATATTATACATGTTACCGTAAAATTGTAAATACAGTTAGATAATAATCTATTTCGCGAGATTGTAATCTGTCGAATAATTGTGAATCGTAACATACTGCTTATAATTTAATGCATTACTTTTGGTAGATCATTAGCGGACTGGCCATCAGTCAGCGGGCGAGACGGGACGGGGACGGGACTGCGACGGGGCGTGAGTTGTGATGTACTAGTTAATGTAGAAAACACCACACGGCATCGTCGCGTTTGGCGGGCTACGTTCCGTCTGCTTGACTACCAAATCTACTAATATAAACTGTCATGTCAGCGTCGCCACATGTGTATTCCACCAACCCGCATTGGAGCAGCGTGGTGGAATAAGCTCCAAGCCTTCTCCTCAAAAAGGAAAGAGGAGGCCTTAGCCCAGCAGTGGGACAATTACAGGCTGTTACTGTATGTCAGCGTCGGTCACCGTCGTCTTTATAATCGATTTTCTATCTGGAATGTGTTAGGCCTAAAGTGTACATCCAAGTTTTCGTCTGGGGCGAGTAATGGCCGCCAACCTAAATAACACGTTTCAGAGAAAATCTCAAGGAGAAATAGGAAAATGATTTGGTTTACAAATCTTTCTTGGAAAATGGCTTTTATTATAAACTTATTAATACCTACTGGTTTATAAATTTTGAATGTAAATCAATTAATTGTTCTCATATTTCATACATTATTTATTATTTGCCTGCAATTTGTTTTGTAAGCATTTTCCACAATAAAAATAAATTATATCTAAATATCCTATGATACAGCGATTTGAGTTTTGCATTCATTAAATCAGTGTCTGGATAAACTTATATTTATAGATACGATATAAACAATATATAAATTTTATGTATTCGAATTAGTGCTCAGGATCTTTATATATTTGCATATTGTATATAGCTGATATTGATACAAACTACATACGTATAATTAGGTAGAATATGTTGTATATAATATACGTCCAAAAACGTCAACTATATTGTGAACCTTGTAAAGAATTAAAGATTATTTCATTGTAATTGTAAAGCAAGGTCAACGTATAAAGGCGATGCGCCGTTTATGGCCATGCAGTACTAAACCGTTTGTTGTGTCCGTTGTGGATAAAATTGAATTAACTTATCGTTTAAAATCATCTGACAATAGATACACGAACGCTTTTGTGTGTTGTTTGTAAATACAAACGTGTTCGATTTAAAACGATGGTATTGCGTTTGTTTTAATTGCAATTATTGGATATCCATTTCAAGATAAAATAGCCAACTGTGCAGCAGATTATAGTGGACAAGTGTGTGAGCATAACCCAAGTAAATTTATTTAAAAAAAAAAGAATATCAGAAATGGCGGTTTTTACGGAATTTCCTATTTACCCCTCCAATTAAGCGTAGAGATTTTATTAAGAGTAGGTACGACACTCTCTTTTTCAAAGGTTTTTTCGGTAAATGAAAACTGAGTATTGCAGTAAAAGTGTCAAATTAAATTGTGATGAAATTTCTGAAATTGGTTTGAAACTCATTCTCGTTTTAAATTTAAAGTGTCAATAGCTTAACAATATTTAAACCGACTTGTAAATTACAAGTTCGATCCAGACAAATATTATTAATTTCTTGAAATCAAGTTCTCTAATAATCGTTGGAAAAATCGATAAAAATATTTAAAAAAATACATTCCACAAAAACGCCTATCTCCTTTCCAGATCTGGCAAAGGGATGCTATAAATAAGACGTGAAGGAACCCTAACCCTATTCTATTACCTAAGTCGTCTGGCAACGATCCAATCCATGAAAAGCCAGACATCCAGCAATATTTCAAGTTACATGTTATCGTTCTTGTAATTTCAAGTTAGTATTCACCCCGTGCGTGAGTCAGTCCCCCATGCTGATGACATCATTCGGCAATTTGACGAATATTTGGCCTGTAAATATGGTATACCATGACGAGGCCACGGAAATATAATATTAGACATGTACCTATAAATGCTGTTTAGTGGGGTGATTAGTTCAACAACGCTGTCTTCTTCTTTCGAACATCAAATCAATGATGAACGAAAGAGCAAAAGTATTTAACAAAACATTCCTTAAATAACGTTTTTCTGCAAAGCCGATAGTCATATTTGAAGGTGAAAAACAAAAGGTTTTATATCTATGTTATTATAAAAAGCTGAAATTTGGTTGATAGCACTACGCTCATCATTCCAATTTAAAAAAAAAAATTGCATTCCAAAACCCATTTACCAAAAACTTTAGATACATCTCATTTTTTTAGTCTGTTCAATTACAAAAAAGAATCCTGTCTTAATCCACGTCGTAATCAAATTATATACCAAATTATATGAGGATCCATGCAAGCGTTCGGACGCGATTGAGTAAGAATATCAAAACAAACGACTTTCTCATTTACCATTTGAACAAGAGGTTTAAAAATACTTCATCTTAATAAAATCTTATCTTACGTGAAGTTGCAAATACGAAGTAGGTTAGTTAAGCTGTGCCGCAATGTTTGTTTGTCTGTGGTAACAGTCAGAGATGTTTGTTTTACGACATGTATGAATATAAAATTGCGTTTTCGTTGCGGTTTGAGTAAAATCCCGATTATATTTTGAATTGAATTTTGCGGTAGAAACGGATGACCCGATTCGAATTTTTTTTTTTAATACTATCAAAATCATCTTTTATGTATGTACAATTTCTTTTTGTTTTGTTCCCCTCCTTTTCTTGCGAAATTCCGTAAATGAAGTTATTATATATATTATCTACATATACGTATATAATTAAAGAATGCCGTATAAGTATTGATTCCGGTCAGCTTTTTGAAAACCACGATGTATATTCTTTATAACTGAAAAATCATAATAATACTATAACATACATAAAGATTTATTAATCTTTTTATATAGAAATATAATCTATATACATATATATAAATAGTTTCGGTTATAAGAAAAAGAAGGAACAATACCACCGTTTATTTCCCGAACTGCCTTTATTACCACATTAATTTTTTTTTTATTAAAGTAAGTGATCACCACTGCTATCGAGTGGTGATCGCTTACTTTAATTCGCGATGTAAGAAATGTTGACAGAGATTTTATGTCCCTTGTGCCTGTTACACTTGTTCACTCACCATTCAAACCGAAACGCAACAATACTATTTCTTTTTAGCGGTAGAATATATGATACGGGTGGTAAATACCTAGACGGGCTTCCGCAAAGCCCTACCCCGTAGTAAAATTAAAAGTATGCCAAAACTTCTTCCAAATTTCAGAGTATTTTTATCTATTTCTACACAAAACAAATATGCCTAATACCTAAGTGACATTATTTCTGAATCATAAACATGATACACTAGTGTAGTTTATTATGTTTATGGTCCGAATAGCGATAAAGGTTGCCAAAACTTTTATAATTTAGTATTTTCTCTTTGGTTAAAAATCATTGTTATTATTTTACATACATTTTGCTACACGAATGATGAAAAAAATAATAATATGACAGAGACAATCGAAATTATAAAAAAAAACATATTTAAAAGTCCTTATGTTTATTTACATAAGAATTATTTATATTAAGTAATAGTTTTCGCCCTCGGCTTCGCCTGCCTGTTTGGGAGGGGGTAGGTGATAAGTAAAAAAGTAGCCCATGGCTTTTCTTGGTTCAAGCTTGCTTTATAACAAATTTTATCAATCGACCCAGTAGTTTAGCCGTAAAAGCATATCAGACAGATTTACTTTCTCAATAATAATATAAGTATATATATACAAATCAATATTTGGAAGTGTGGAAATTACAACCGCGTGGAATGGCGGCATGAATGCTCGCATTTGCCTTTCGAACAAAAGTCAAAAATCTTTATTCAATACAGAAGCGTTACACTTACTAATTTACTAATTGTTATAAATCTATTACCGTTTCGGAAATAAGTACCTGAGAAGAACCGGCGAAAGAAACTCAGCGAGTTTTTTTTATATCTCAAATTTTCCAATCATAGGCAATACACGATAACCGAATCTATATACTGGTGGTATCGAATATACTGGTGGTAGGGCTTTGTGCAAGCTCGTCTGGGTAGGTACCACCCACTCATCAGATATTCTACCGCAAAACAGCAATACTTGATATTGTTGTGTTCCGGTTTGAAGGGTGAGTGAGCCAGTGTAATTACAGGCACAAGGGACATAAAATCTTAGTTCCCAAGGTTGGTGGCGCATTGGATATGTAAGCGATGGTTGACATTTCTTACAATGCCAATGTCTAAGAGCGTTGGTGACCACTTACCATCAGGTGGCCCATATGCTCGTCCGCCTTCCTATTCTATAAAAAAAAAAAAAAAAGAATAATATTTTTTATTTGAAAAAGCCAGTCCTGTTGTCACTACTGGCGGTAACTAGAACGTGGACCAAGTGTTTCAATTGCAAATTATAATTATATTTTAAACAATCATTTCCATACCCTGGTGTCTGGAATACATCGCTCTTTCAAACCACCACCTTAATCTTCCTTTCCTTATACAGTTCCACCTAACGACATTGGATACGATTAACGCGCTTTTATACGTTGATGGCACTTAATCGAAAACCTTGGCGCATGTGCAAATAACAACTTTACAAAGATTAAATTCAATTAGATAAACGATGCGCTAACGCATTGAATACGAACAAATACAAGCACTATTTTTTCTTACTCATCTCAATCCATAGCTGGACATCCTCTCCAAAGGTGCGCCAAAGCCCCGGTTTTTGGCCTTCTTTAGGTCATAGGTTCATCAGAACGTTATGCTCCCAATCCGTAGTCTCCACTCTCGGACTCGTCTGCTCTCGGCCATCATTCCTACTATTGACATCTTCAAACGATTTGTTTTTTTTTGTATCAAGATTTTTTTAAATATTGATAACATAGCATAACTTTACTAATTATTAATATGTTGAGTGATTAGGAAGGCATCGGTAGTTTTTTTATGTTCGAGGGGTGCAAACAGGCAGGAGGCTCACCTGATGGAAATGACACCACGTATGGACAGCTGCAACACCGGAACGGCTTACAGGTGCTGGCCATCGATACTTAGTATAGTTGTTTGTGAAGAATCTCAAAAACAAGAGATAAGTACATGTATTTACTTTTGTTCGGATTAATCAGCGTTATATAATCACGTGGTTGCCTACCACATTAACGACTCCATTAATTAGATAATTAACTTTGCAAACGCAATAAATATCACACTTGGATAGATAAATAAAACATGCAACTATAGAATAGATATTAATTAAAATGAATAAAGTATAGAAAGTGAATTGCGGACATTTAAATCGGGTTCATATCAGACAGACTGATAGATTTTTTGAGCGTTGTTCAAATTTGGGCGATCATTTAAAATTGTCAGCGTCACCGGACGACCGTTTAAAATCTCGGTCGAATCGGATATAATATTTGCATACTGATTTTGATTGCTCCGTTCATACTTGTCGGATCAGCAGAGCTATTCTTCTACTACTGCTACTACTTCATTACTCACCCGTGAAATTTCGGCAACCGACTTATTTATGATATACTATTTCGATGTGTATTTTCTTTAAATGTTATAATTATTATGGTCAATGTCGCTTATCACTTTCTGACACTTCAAAAGCGTTTTCTGCGATTAGAGGCGAGACGAATTTGTTTTTACGGATGACTATTAATATTAATAATAATTGTACAAGATTTTGTACAATTTAGAACAAATTCACACTTTAAGGTTTACAAGAACGATGTATTCCAGACACCAGGGTATGGTTGTTTAGAAGTGTGGTATTTATGAAATAAAACAAAAAGGACGATGCTTTACGTCTACTGCTTAGACACGAACAACTGTCGACGCGCTTTTTAAAATAATTCTTTTTAAATAATGACCCCGTTACACATAATATATCACGCCACCAATATTAACAAAAAAAATAAATAAAAACTATTTTTAAATAATCAGCCCATTACAAATACTATAGAAAGATAATTAATAATCTTAAACATTTCGAATACATCCTTATTAATTCATTGAAAATTCGTCATGAGCTGTACTCAAGTATGGCTCTACTAACCACATACGTAGTAAGTCTAAATAGTACATTAATATGCGCATGTGTGTGTGACGTGAACTTGAATGTAATTCTAGTATTAAAATTCACAATACATTAAGATATATATATTGTACGAATTTAAATCTTTTTTTTTTTGTATTATATCAAAAGCATTCAAGTCGATAAGTATTAAAAAGTCAAGGACAAACATATGCTATAAAAACTCGATTGAATGTGATCTCCGATACACTTTCGCAGTGGTTCTCAATCACTGGTGTAATTTATATATATAAAATTCACTGGTGGTACGGCTTTGTGCAAGCTCGTCTGGGTAGGTACCACCCACTCATCAGATATTCTACCGCAAAACAGGTGTACTAAAAAACTACTATAAAACATGTACTATAAAACATGACACTCGTCGTTTTATCGTTTCAAAATATGTTACATGTAAAATTTAAAAATCTTCATACTACATAAAGTTCTACTATTGCGAGATGTGCAGTTGTGTGATGACGCATGCGCATTTATAGTGGACTATGTATTTCATTTGATAAAAAAGTAACTTTTGAGTTCATTGCTAGGTTCTTCTCGGTGGAATCTACATTTCAATCCGTTAATAATAAATTAACGGATTGAAATGTAGATTCCACCGAGAAGATATAATATAAAGAATTTGATTTCAAAGTTTTAGTACCGCTGCCCTAGAGGTATAAAAATAATACGGTACGCTAATCTACATAACATGATCCGGTTAAACAAATGATAAGAGATAACGTGTCCGGTCGAGTTATATTGATTTTAATGTCGACTTTCTCGTAACGCCTACGCCTTTACTATGTACCTTTGTAGGTGTTAAGTATTAGAAAGGTTCGAGAGAGTTTTGTTCGAAAACGTCTTATAAATCATTATTATTACTTACGCTATATTATATACTATCTTTTTTTTAAATTTCATCCAAATCCGTTTAGGTTTTGCGTGAAAGAGACAACAAACATCCGTTCATTATCACACTCTCGCGTTTATAATATTAAGAATAATAACAGTACTGGGCCACATATATTTATATTCATCGTACATAAGCACATGTCGAAGGATTATCTTAGCTGTGATATTATATCACCACGACTGACCTTATGCGAAGTTTTGTCGGTCAATATCATTTAAATACCTTTTTTTTTGTTTTAACGCTGGCAAAACGCCTTACGCGTTTCCCCCGGTGGGGGGGTATGTGGTGCTCGCCGGTGTCCAAGGCGCCGAGTGCGCCCCGAACATCGGAATACCCAGTAAAAAACCAGCGGTACCCTTTCCGTCTTAACGAGGAGCGCCACGGTATCGCTTTCGCATGCTACCGTGGCGCTCTGACGATTATTTAAATACCTAACCCAACGTAACGATTATAGCAAAAACCGCCGCTTCGACAGCATTAAATTCAGCTCAAAATGTACCATTTTTAATGCATAATATCTATTTCAATTATACGTATAAAATATTTAAATTAATGCTAGTTAATAATAAGTTGGTAGCCGGTGGTAGTCAAAAATTTAAAAATGGTTGACTTGGTTTCGGTAACTCGTATATTGTAATAGCTATATTAAAAATTTATTTTAAAATCAGAGGTAGATACTTCAATTTCATTTAGATGTATAGATTAAACAGGGATATAGAAATTTATATAAGCATAACCCTAAACATGCGAGCAGAAACTCCTTATATATATAAAACACAAGGAAATAATCTTTTATAATCCACGAAAGTACACATAACTTTCAATACGACTTTTTGGACTTGGAACAACAGAACGTCAATTATTAAGTATATAATATATGAATTTCTTTATAAATAATTAATATAAATCTTTTCTCTAAATAGATTGGAATTTTTAAACATTCAATATACGATTTGAAACAAATACATCAACAGCTCGTATGTTTCAAATACCATTGATAAGGTTTTTTATTTCCATTACAATCTCGCCTTGCTGATACGTTATTTATTTTTAACTCTTACGTGTAAAAACTAACATGTAAAGTTATAAAACTGTATTTATTTCAACTAGCATAACAAAATAAGGTAGGTAGGTAACAGCCTGTGAATGTCCTACTGCTGGGCGAAGACCTCTTCTCCTTTTTTGAGAAGGTTTGGAGCTTATTCCACTACGCCGCTCCTATCAGGTTTGGTGAAATACACATGTGGCAGAATTTCAGTGAAATTAGACACATGCAGGTATCCTTACGATGTTTTCCTTTACAAACACGAGATGAATTATAAACACAAATTAAGCACATGAAAATTCAGTAGTGCTTGCCCGGGTTTGAACCCACGGTCATCGGTTAAGAATCACGCATTCTAACCACTAGGCCTTCTCGGCTTATAATAAAAGTAACTTCAAATATATGGTACATAAAAAGGTTTTATATCACTTATGAATCTTAAATTAAAAATTATTTAAATGTAAATTTTATGTACATTACTATAAAAAATTAAATTCATATAAACTGCATGAATGTCAACGAATACTAACTACGAGTTATTTGTGTTCTTGATATTATGATAACACTCTTACATTCGATAACACAATGATTAATTTATTTACTTAATAATAAACATTTTAAGTTTATAAGATTTATTTAAGTTCAATATACTAAAATGTCGGGAAGAGATCGCTGTTTTAGCGATTAAATCGCCTTTTGTACAATAATAGTTTTCTTTTTTTATGTTTTTGTTTATAACTGTATATTTCTGTACCAAAAGAGGTACATACAATAAAGCATATTTTATTCTATAGTACATTTTTATATTTAACTTCAAACGGAAGTTATACATTTTTGCCACGGACCCATGTTTAGTTATAAAATGGATGCACTTATAATACATATTGAGACGGCAACTATTAAGGTAAGTGAACGACACAAGGGGGACCGAAGGTGAATGGCAGGGGATACAGACAGACGTAACGCGTGTGGCAATATAATAGTTATTATTAGATAAACTATATACACAATCATTAAATTCCCGGATGAAGATGAATTATTCTATTTACGAGATGTGTTAAGCTGGAAGTCTTAATAATAAATATCATTAAAAACAGTCAAGGATGAGCTGCCTTAAAAACATTTATTTAAGTACCACATAACAGAGATTTTATAAATGATAAAGCTTGCGTTTTTATATACAAAGTACATGTAACTACCTCAATGATTGGTTAAGGCTTATCTATTTAGGCGAAGGTTAAGGGGTTATTCCACGCTAATGCGAATCCCGTAATCTTTGGTTAAGATTGGCATGTTCAAATTACTGAGCCATCTCGGTCATTATATATATAAAAGGTATAAAGATCTAAAGGTCAATAATGGCAACGAATTGGCATTAACGCTAGCGTTGTATATACTGATATAGTAATACAGTCCTTAATCTGTAGGTAATTGAGATTAAAATCATATGGAAGTTTTATTTATTGATAGAAGGGGAGATGAACTTACCAGACAACTCTACCCATAAACATTTTTATTTCTCAAATTGCCAATGTCCTTGGGAATTAAGTTGCCAAATATCAAAATTATTACTAAAACAATCCGGTATTCTAATTTGATTTGTGGCAGTAATTCTTTAATATTTAGTTTAATAATGCTCCCAGTGGTTTGTTGCAATAAAAAATCGCATTACAGTGTTTTGCTAATAGAAAAATAAGTATTTTCTTATACATATAATCGGCACGCGGACTGGGAAATAAGTCACCACTGGTAAGTGATCACCGCATTATAGACATTTGCGCTGTAAGAAATATTAACATCTTTCCAACCTTGAAAATAAGATGTTTTGCCCTTGTGCCTGTTTATGCACTGGCTCACTCATCCTTCATGCCGAAGCGCAACAACGAGTGGTTGGTACTTATCCAGACGGGTTTGCACAAAGTTTTACCACCAAGTATGTAATATAAGGTTTAAATAATTGTTATGTTTATTACATGCTTTATGCTTCCATGATGACGATGATGCCCTGAGTGATTTCGACCACGGTGACCAATATAGCTTATTGTAAATGTACTACTGGTGGCTTTGTTTTACACAAAGTCTCTCGTCACTCGTCTGGGTAGGTAACACCCACTCATCGGATATTCTACCGCAAAACAGCAGTGTGGTAGCAGCAGGTTGGTATTGTTGTGTTCCGGTTTGAAAGGTGAGTGAGCCAGTGCATTTATAGGCACAAGGGACATAACATCTTAGTTTTCTAGGTTGTTGGCGCATTGGCGATGTAAGCAATGGTTAAAATTTCTTACAATGCCAATGTGTATGGGCTTGATGGTAAGTGACTACTTACCATTACATGGCCCATATGATCTACCTACCTATAATATAAAAAAAAAGTTTCAAATATATACCCATGCGGTGCAGTACCTAATTGAAGTAATTAAGTACATAGGCGAAGGCACTTATATTGTTCGTTGTAAGCAACGCAATATAAAGTCACAAAGGGGCCTATAGAAATAAATAGCTATGGTTATTTGCGTGACGGATTCCTAACATGTAGTACCATGTCATTGCACTAGACTTCTACGTTTCCGGTTGTATCTAAGGAGGGGTACATAATAGGCTCGATACATAATGACGCCTCTGATGTTTTTAAGTCAACCATGCTTTTTGCTTTAAAAAAGGCCAACGAACAGCTAAGATAAATTTAGATGGTGAAATGAATTTAATCAGTTTAATTGGACGGAATGTAATAAAATATAATAGCTGGGGTAGTCACAAAAAACAGCCTTACCTTGAAAAATTCTCGTCAGCAATTTTATTGCTCTAACCTTTGTCATTAGTAGCCTAAATGAAAAATGGCGATCAAATTCTTTAGGTCAAAAAATGTACATGAACAAACTCTTATAGGAAGAATGTAGATTCCGAGAAAATAAGCAAGAAGACCAGCAGTTACTCTTTGTACCAATTATTATATAGCGTATAGTTATTATAATTTCTTACAGAAATACAACAAAATTAAACAAATATTTTTATCATCTATATAATCTTGTATTATGTGTTATGATCGTTTATTTTTTTATTTAAAATAAATTCAAAAATATATGATTGTAACAGCCTAGCTGAAATGATATCCAAATTGGTAAACTAACTACGTTTATACAGGGAAAATAAAATGAATTCCTAACATGGTTACCTTAATTGAACTGTCACATTCAATTCTCTACACGTACACGTAGACATTTGCAAAAGGGTCATAACTTTACTTGACATACAGTTAGTTGCCATAACAGTAAACTTCCAACACTACAAACATAACTCGTACATTAGTAACAGCCTGTTAATGTCCCACTGCTGGGCTAAGGCCTCCTCTCCCTTTCTGAGGAGGTTTAGAGCTTATTCCACCACGCTGCTCCAATGCCGGTTGGTGTATTCTACACATGTGACAAATTTCGATGAAATTAGACACATGCAAATTCCTCACGATGTTTTCCTTCACCGTCAAGCACGAGATGAATTATAATCACAAATTAAGCACATGAAAATGCAGTGATGCTTGCCCGGGTTTGAACCCACGATCATCGGTTAAGATTCACGCGTTCTAACCAATAGGCCATGTCGGCTTCACATACGGCGTCACGCACATTAAAATAACATTAATATAAATTAAACATAAGATACACACACAAACATAAACACATAATAATTAATAATACGTCTGTTGAAGTAAATAAGGGAGAGAATAATTGATCAATTCACATTTAATTATCAGTGGGTTCTTGGGCTATCGACTGTCTCTTTTTATTTAGTTATAACGGAATATAGTTCCGTCTCACCGTTTGGGCCTTTGCAGATTATAACATTTAAACGACATGCACCAAAGCAGTGAGCAGTGTTAGTATTTTTTTGACATTGTATCTTGAGATAAAATTATGAAACAATATGAGTAACATTTCGTTGGCAAAAATTAATAAGGTTATCAATGAATCTTATTATGAAACAAACGTAGTTACCTACGTGCAGAAAATTCGATCTCTATGAGTGATAAGACCGTTCTTTGCTTTTTAAAGTTGTCGAAGTTTTTTTTCCTTATATACTTTGAATGTATATATATACTATATATGTAATTAATAGGTTTAGAGCTCATTCCACCACTCTGTAATGCAGGTTGGTTAATGTGACTAATGTTTCATTCTACAGATGTAGATTTCGTTAGATGTATTCCTAAATTTAAGCACAAATTAAGCACATAAATAATCAGTAGTGTCTGCCCGGGTTTGAACCAGCAATCTTCGGGCCTATTAACCGACTTCAGCTTAGGCAGACATCAACGGAGAGTAAACAAATGCACAATTGTATGCGGAAACACGCCATACCCTCAATCATAATCTGACGGGACGCCAGTCCGACACGACCGGAGAACAACGTCATCACGAGACATGGGAGTGTAACTCTGCCAGCTTCCTTACTGATACTGAGAATTTTCTACAAGCTAGTTGAAGGACCAACGTAAGCAGTATATTATTAGTAAAGAGAGACGCGTTTACTTTTACGACATAACTTTGTACTAACTGCTATTCAGGATTTCCTCCGCGTTAAGAGTTATTGCTTGGGTTTAGCGTGGTGTTATATAGTCTATACTCAATCACCTATCTCCAGCTTTATAATGTAAACTTCTATAATATTTAATCAACACCAATTTTATCATTAACTTCAACCATCTCATTTGCACTATAGTTTTACGCATAGTGCTGTCTCATTATAACAAAAATACAAAGCACTGCAATTAAACCATACGGATAACGAAGGTACTTTCTTCTTGAAGTCGTTGCTGAAGGGTCTACATTTTCCCGACAACAATTTCTATACTATAGCAATGCAAACTAATGCATCTATGGGATTACCATCCTTATATATTTATGGCATTTTTTGGAATTTATTTTTGGATTCTATATGTTCTTCGAGTATCTACATCGTTATGTAGATTCTTATGTAAGATATATATCATATTGTATAATTATATAAGCACACAAATATAAATGATTAATTTGAATTCACACACACATATCTTGGATATTTTACGCGTGATCATGCGCCGGCGACGAAATACTCCCGGAAGCAACGTGTTCACGTCGTTACGAATAATAATTTATTTCAACTGTGTAACTGATGCAGGGAGATTTTGTTCACAAAAAACGGGACACATTCTTTGCAATTGTTTTTCAACAAATAGGTGGGCGAAGTTTCTTTTTGCCCGTTACACTCCAGACACTTGACGGATGAAACCTAGGCCAAAATAAGCGTGATACTACGCCCGCCGAGATGGCCCAGTGGTTAGAAGGTGTAAATCTTTGTGAATGGGGTTCAAACCTAGGCCAGCGCTACTGAATTTTCATGTGCTTAATTTGTGATTATAATGAATCTCGTGCTCCGCGTTGAAGGAAAAACTTGTGAGGAAAGCTGCACGTCTCAAGTTGCACTGAAATTTTGCCTCATATGTAACATTGGAGCAGCGTGATGGAATAAGTTCTAAACCCTCTTAAAGGGACAGGAGTTCTCAGCACAGCAGTGGGAGCTTCACAAGTCCTTTCCGGCCGCTACGACACTTGCATAGCATATTGTATGTCTATGCATAGGTATGAAGTGCATAATATAAAGCGTTAGGTAATTCGTTCCATAGCCGGAAGTCCCACGATATCAGCTTTCGCTGTCACGACTAAACCTTGAACCCCAAGGAAGGACATATGCTTTTTTTACCTAACACCTACCCCTTCTCCCTTACACGCGGGCGAGGCCACGTGCTAAGTCTAGTTGTGATTATAGATCACAAAACCATTGATACTAGACTTACTCATCGTAAGTCATAACCGCAGAAGCAATTAGTAATATGTACTGGCGAATATATGAATAACCAGATAACATAGTAATAAATATATATATATTTTCTTTTATATTCCTAACCCGTAGGTATAAAGATCGTTTATCGTTTTTATTCGTTCCTATTGTATATAGTATGTATTTGTATTATTATATACTTGTAATTTAATATGTATTGATAATATCATTTATTTATTGATATATAATGTGTATTTTATATTTACATTTATTTATTAGTTTGTTTTAATTATAGATTGATGTTATCTTGTTTATTATTACAGTACCATCTACCTCATATCCTATTAGTTATTACTTACACCGTTGGTTGCCTGGAAGAGATCGCTATGTAGCCATAGGATTGCCAAAATTGTATGCTACTTTTATTTAGGCTGTATCTATGTTTTGTATTTTTTTTTTTTGTTGTGTACAATAAAGTATAAAGTAAAGTAAAGATCACGATGCGAGATTAGATTAAAAAAACACAACCTAAATTTTTAAACACGGTTCTATATTGTTCTATGGTTTAAAATTGTTATTCATTCTGCTATTATAATTCTGCGTGTTCCAGTATCAAAGGTCTTGATGACAATACTGAAGTAACTATTGTTGCTTGAAAATCGCTTACAATAATGATTATTTATAACAAAGTATTTTTCATTTCGAATTTGTAAACATAACTAAATATAAAGATAAATAAACAACTGTGACTTTGAATTGACGTAACATTGACTTTTAATTGACGTAACATTATATATGTTAAATATAACATTATGTATGGTATTCATTATGGATTTGTAAAAAAATGGCGTTTTGAATATCAGTTATCGGATATAGATATAACTAGTTAAAAGGAATAGTGCTTTATTATAAACTAAGATATTTTAATGGAAAACTGTTTTTAAGTATAATATAGTATTATTGGATTGGATCGACTATTATACACATTAATGTTTGGCGCAAACTAATTAGTAACTCATCTGAGCTGATTTTAATAGAGATAGGTTTTAGTCGCATGTATGACTGTAGCTTTACGGATTTAAGTTTCAAACGCATCTGTGCGACGAAGCGAAGCGACAACGACCGTGACGCGGAAGGTACGGTAACACCTCTGCGCAGAAACGTCTGCTAAGTCAATTATTTTATAAGTTTATTCTGTTCGTCGCGCCGGTGTATTAACTTTACAGATTAAGAAATAATTCATTGTCGCACTCGCTTCACCTTCGCTTAATTCCGTATGTGTTTCGTTCATAGCTGTTTAAATTAGAAACATAAAGATGTATAAAACGTGTTTTTGTTAGACTGTTACCATATTACATTATACATGTATGTAATTATTGTGATCGTTGACCTTACGAATATATCTTATTTAATAAGTAACTTAAAATTTTCAAGAATTATTGTTATATCGAAGCTTCAATAGTTTTACGTTAGTACGGTTTAGCGATGTAATAGTCGCAGGTTCAATCCCGACTATTGTGTTACCACATCTAACACGCTGTATGCTTAATTGGAGTGGTTACTAGGAATATTAGTGTTTCTTTAAAAACGTAGCTTTGTTATTATAGTTTTTATTAGGAATTTTGTATCATTCGATACAAGAAAATAATCATTTTCATTTTCTTACATTTCTAATTAATATTTCCAATAAAACCTCTTATCGACGTCACTGTTTTAAATCCGTAAAAGTACTATTAAGCTTCCAAGTGATACTATTAAAGAAAAACGAACGAAATGAACCTAGGAATGTTTATCTTAATATTTATGCTTAAAATGGAAAAACTTTTTTTTTTAAATTTAATATAGTTTAGACATAATTTAAGACAATAAAATACAGATACTTCTAGCAGAGCAACCACCAAATACCAATTCTATTAACAAATTGTCTCTTTATCGCAATCGAATCGTTGCCGTTTTTCGTTTTGTAGAATAACTACGAATAATACACGTATAGGGTTTTCAAGAAAAATCAATAGTGACTTTCATATCCACTCCATTCAAGATACTCCCCCTTCCCCATCGTTGAGATGCCTACCACGAAGCATAGTCACAAGAGGTTTTTTTTAGCTCTTCAACAAATTTGCTACGGAGCTATGACGTCATATAAAATAAAATCTAGTTTTGAATATATTTAAATATTTTTTTTATTTCGTTATTTATCTCAAACGTAACTTTAAAGATAAAACATATTTTTTTTATAGAATAGATAGGCGGATGAGTAAATGGACCACCTGATGGTAAGTGCCCATAGACATGGGCATTGAAAGAAATGTTAACCATCGCTTAACACGCCAATGCGCAACCTAGGGAACTAAGATATATCATACATAATTACACTGGCTCACTCACCCTTCAAACCGGAACACAATATTGCTGTTTGGCGGTAGAATATATGATGAGTAGGCTGTATAGTATGTTAACATGTTGCATTTGCTATAGCTATGATTTAATGTGCAAATACCTACGAAAAAAAACGGAGACAGCATATATAAGTAAAAACAGCAATAAAAATCACTGTACTTTTTATTTTATGATTAAAAATATTAAAAATAAGCTTATTGCTGATCGCAGTTTTCGATTTAGATCAATATTTACTTCATAATTGATGGTTAAGCGGAATTGCTATCCCGTTAAAGCGAAACTACTCAGTACTCAACAGACATTTCAACACATTAAGCACTCCACAATTCTCATTAGACGCTTCAATGGAAATATGACGCTATAACTAACTAGTTTTCGCCGGCGGCTTCGCTCGCGTATTTTTCAGGTGGTAATTATAAAAAAAAACTAAATCTTTCCTTAGGGTTCAAGCTTGTTTTATAACACTTCATTTCATTTATCAAAATCGGTTCATTTGTTTAGCCCTGAAAGCGTAACAGACAGAGTAATTTTGAGTTTATAATATTGATATAGATGTTTTTTCAATTAAAAAAAAATCGATAAAAAGAAAATCTTTATTGAATACCAATGAACCTTAAATACAGACAAGAAATCTGAATATATATAGGAAAAAACAGACACACAAACAAAATAGTTAGGTAACGTTTTCTCCCTTGTCTGTCAAGCGATTTTCTTTTTTTTGTTTGGTAATTATTCAAGAATATTAATGTCTAATAATAAAAAAAATAAAAATAGGAGTAGAAACATAATATTATATTCGCTAAAATTAAATTACAGCCCGCCAATATTGTTTAATAAATTTTACGATTTTGACCCGTAAGTCTAATAACTATAAAAACTAATTTATAATATCTCCTGCTGCCGTTAATTCTTGGAAATGCGGTTGAAACGCAAAGCGTAAGTAACGCCTGGACTTAACAGTTTAACATAAATCATTGTTACGGCCCTTTGTAAGGGACGGGCCCTCCGCGTCGAAAATAGATTTAGGGATAACTTTTAAAAAGATCGATTTCATTCTTAGCGATGGTGTGCGTTCATATTTTGTTATTTACGTTGTACCACACACTAAACCACTTATTTGATTTTTAATTTTACTAAAATTTAAAGTAAAATAATAATAAAGTATTCAATTTTATTATTATACTAGCTTTCACCCGCGGCTTCGTTCACAACTGATCTGACAACATGTATGCAAAATTTAATGTTGATCGGTTAAATAGTTAAGACGAGAGAGCTTAACAAACTCAATATCACATTTATAATGTTAGTAACGATTAGGGTTATTGTTGATTTATAAGTTATATTTCAGGTATTTATCTAAATGAAACAACAACAATGAATACAGTACTAGTACATATGAGATTATGTTGACGACCCAGTTTAAAGTGTGTCACAGTCGACGGCGTCTTCCACTCTGATTTAGAAGAGCACAATTCACTGTTTTAAGCACTGTTTAGAGGTTGATTTTATTTCTGTTGCCATACAATTAATAAGATGTATTATGTTTATAAAATAGTGACAGTAACAGCCTGTTAATGTCCCACTGCTGGGATAAGCCCTCCTCTCCCTTTTGAAGAGAAGGTTTGGAGCTTATTCCATCACGCTGCTCCAATACGGGTTGGTAGAATACACATGTGGCATAATTTCAATGAAATTAGACACGTGCAGGATTCCTCACGGTGTTTTCCTTCACCGTCAAGCACGAGATGAATTATAATCACAAATTCAGCACATGAAAATTCAGTGGTGCTGGCTCGGGATTGAACCCACGATCGTCGGTAAGATTTACGCGTTCTAACCACTAGGCCATCTCGGCTTTTGTTTATGTATATATGGTGAGTTTAATTGTTGCAAATATCGGTTACACTTTACATCTGTAACGACATAACTTTCTTAATAAATAAATAAAGTTGCATATGTTTATAATCCGTATGTATGTGTATGTGTGTGTGCAATTAATGCGAGTAACAGTTCAATGTCGAATTTGTATTCAAACTTTTTGTATATGTAACGTTTTAGACAAAAATTAAATAAAAAATTCAAATGTTTAATTTATAAAAAACATACAAAATGCACCATTGGTGATGTAATTGGGAACTAAGATGTTATGTTCGTTGTGTCTGCAGTTACACTGGCTCACTCACCCAAACCGGAACACAACAACATTAAGTATAGCTGTTTGGCGGTTGAATATATGATGAGTGGTTGGTACACACCCAGACGGGCTAACAAACCCTACCACCAAGTAAATTTAATTTAATTATAATATAAACCAACCAACTTGAATTTTGTTTTTATACCAAGTTTACTCATGTTACATGTCACTTGTGGTAAGCTTCAATTAACTTGACATTTAAACATTCGCAAAGCCTACAGGCTTAGATTACCATCTAACCTTCGTCTCCCCTTGCTTAGACCGGAAGTTTTTAATAGCTAGAGGCACCTTTATACATTTTTTAAAAACAACCCCTGTTACTCATTATTATGATTTATACTATGGAAACCAGACAACTGATATACTACATACACTACTTTTCTTTTGTAAATACATAATTATATAGATAAGGTTCGATTCGTGGTCTAATTATTTCACTAAAAGGCGCTTAAAAATACGAAAAAGTATCGTTCGTTTTCAGTTTTTTTTTTTTGAGATGATAATTGAATTGAATGATCGTTTTGTGTGCGGGTACGAACAAAAATCACGAATAGATTAAAAAAAAAAAACATATTTTGATATTGTGCATAACGTTAAATGATGCATCATTTAGTGACAATACATTAACAATCAACAGACAATAGTTTGAGTGCTTGAAATGAGAACAGTTTGTACGTAAAATAAAAATAATGTATACATATATTAATTTTGTTATTTCGAACATATTTTTTATCGTATTTCCATTATTTTTTTGATAACATTGAAGCGCGGTTATTGCATCCATCCGGGCGGAGAATAAAAAAAAAAAAGAAAATTTGACAAATGGAGGAGAGAAGGCAAAACAGTTGTGTCGAGTGTAATAAGAACAAGAGGTCAAAAAATAACCATACAGCATCGGCCATATACCGTTGAGGTAACACAATTAAACCTGAACTTCGTTTTGCGTGTTAACGACCAGACAATCTTTAACTGTATTATAGTGAAAACCGTATCAAAATACATTAAACCACAAAAGTAGAGCAAGTCTATGAACATGCCAGCGACTTACTATCGGAATTCGTTTGACCACAAAATATAGTAGAAAGGTACAGTTTGTCGGTTAAATTTTAATTAGGTTAATTAATTATAACAAAAGACATCCGCTAATAAGTGCATTAAATCCCCCAACAGATGATTATCGAATATTTCACTTGGGAATTTCCAAGCATTCACATTTAGATTACCTGATATTATTTTATATATGTGTATATAAAATAATATATATTCAGTCTGACTGACTGAGTATATGACTATTAAAGAAATCAGTTTTGTGTAAGCTCGTCTGTGTGGGTGGTCTATGTAAGGCCTGCTCTCCTTTAGAGGATATCGATTTTATTCCACCACGTTGCCTCAACACGGGTTAGTGGATATATTCAGATTTTCATCCGACATATGTTTTCCTTCACTGTCGGACACAAGATGAATTATAAGCAAAATAAAGCACATAAACGATTAGTGGTGCTTCTCTGGATTTTAACCCAAAATCATCGGTTAAAATTCACATGATTCTTTGGACTATCTAGGCCACCAACGAGTTGTTTTACGATCAAAGACATAAAGTAATGTTATTCCGATTGAATGTGTGATTACGAGCCAGGTAAATTTAAAGGATTCTTGATCTCGTGGTTGGCAGAATAATAGTTAATATATCTTACAATACAAGTTTATATACCCATATATAAAAGGTGGTAACCATCATCTACAACTTTTGGAAGTTAACCTTTTCTAAAATATTTTTTTTAAAAAAGTTACGTTGTTCATTTTATGCATATTTATAAAATTATTTAAAGCAAAAAAATAAATCATAAATACGCAATAATTTAATGTACTCTGAAACTAATGCTAGTCAGTCTTAAAAAATAAAAACCATACTAAATATTTTTTTAATCTGTCGTACATTCGTATTTTTATTTAAAAAAATAAAATGAAAGCAGTAGCGAAATTTTTTTTACACCGATAATATAGATCTACCTAGGCGCTTTGCGTTCGAAATGTGCAATTATAAAAGGCAACAAGTATCTTGAATATTCACGTTCCCAGTAATAAGATACCATTCCAGCTGATCGAATCAGTTGTTTACAAATATTTACTTGATACAAGACAGAACAATCTGTGTTCGTACTAAAGACGAATGGTAAAAATGTTTATAGAAACACTGGCATGTTATCTTATAACGATCGTTTTAGATAGCTGAGAAATAGCTGCGTCTACTTAAATTATTTAAAAAATATATATATGATTTTTTTTTCTTTTAAATTTCGTAGACAACGACGGCAGTATATACGTCCTAAAGTAATTTTATATGTTTCATACTGGTTGCTTCTTGTGGCTTTATTATCGATATATAATTCCAAAACCTGTTTGATAGAAAGTGTAGTCAAAATTTATACAACGATGATTAGCAAACAAAATGCAATATTGATTACCATAAGAATATGGTAGTATAAATTTAAAAAAATAACGGTTTTTTGAAAAATTACCATTATAATATTCGCACACAAAATGTTAGTCGATTTTTGCTTAAAGCTGAAGTGTATTGCGCATGTCACGTACTGTTGCCAACCTAGACCCTTTGCGGGTACGTTATAGGGTCATTCACCCATCAGAACCCGACTCACCCTTAACTTATGTCAGAGATATATATCAAACCTCTTTAGTAGCATAACTATACTACTGTCTCTTTTATAACGAACCTATTACATAATTTACTTAATTATAATAAGGTCGCATTGATAATACGGATTATATTTTTTGTAAAAAGTACATAAATATGTTGTTATTTTTTACTAAATAAGTAGTACTTCAGAATATGAAGTTATCGCAATGGAACCAATTACATTGTTCACAAAGCAAGCCGACCGTGTTAGCACTAACACATTAAAATTCACGTCAACTTATATAAAGTACCTACCCACACCCATCGGTATTTTAAGTTAAAAAGCGATAAATATAAAAAAATACACTTAAGTAAATATTATTACGATAAGCACTATTAAAATATTAAATATACAGATAAGTAACACAAAATAATCGTATACAATTTTGTTACTATAATTAAAATGCGTTACATTAGTAAAGAAATATATTTTTTAACTTTATTTCTCATTTTAACTCTCGAAATATTTATCTCTTTAACAGACGAAGCAATATAACTGCCAAGAACCGGCCGGCAACCTAATTCTATAAGAAAAATAGGTCAGAATTTTTCCCAGGGGATCAAACGTACACGCACGATATAATCTAGAATTAAATATTAACATTTCAATTAAATAATTAATAATTTTGGCGTAGTTAACAGATATCTTGTTTTGTTACATAAATTTTTTATTATAATATATTTTTATAACGTAAAAACAACAGGTTGTGCAAAACCGTTACATACCTGCAAATGGATAGGAACTTTCTTGACAGGTGCGTTGGTCATTTTTCCAAAAATCCAAGCACAGTATTCACTAAACTAGTAAATTTATTTATAAATCGTGTAGGCGGTTTCGCAAATGATATCTTTCGCAAAACTGATTTAGACGAAATGCACTTGGACAAACTAATAGTACGAACGTTTGCCAACCTACTGATTATTATTTTCAATGAAAACACTTCCCTCCTATACGCATGCGTAAAAATCGTTTTATTCTGATTGGGCGCTTAAAACAGATATTGTTGCAAGCAGTAATATTTATAGTTGTATTAACGCGTCAATAGATGGCAATAGTATCGCTACCTACTATAATTATTACTTAATATTAAAATGACTATAATATCGTAAAGTATTGTATGTTTATTTCTGAATAGTAATTTAAAATATAATAATTGATTAGCCGTATGATTTTGCAGTATATATTTTTCATGACGAAAGTGAATATAAGGCACGTCTGCGATAGATGGCGTTGGAAGCGAAATTTAAAAGTCGATACGAAATTACAATGAAGGATTGGGCCGACTCTTCCCGACCAAAACATTTAATCGAACCATGCGTCGGGTGATACCGATTTTTGGCGCCCGTTTCATTACGCGATATTAATGATAGAAGACGATATATTTTTTTAAATTTCAATGTGAAGTGAAGTGTTGCGTAAAATTTTATTCTGCACTAATGCCCACACTACACCTCAAGCCAGGATTGACGGTAAAAATCTTGCATACGCATTTTACCAGTATATTTTTGGCTTTGTTACAGAAATAACCATGAATTCTTTTATGGCTGTGTTTATGAATAAAACTTAAAATACCCTTGATTTCTTAATAAATCTGAATGTGGACTATATATGAGATTTTTTACACACTTAGAATTGTAACTGTATAGGGCTGATTTTACTTTTTATAACATTGATACCAATTTATAATACAAAGAAAACTGTGTTTTCCGACATTTAATTTAATTGTAAAATGACATTCATTGTAAAATTACCAGGATAGAAATGTTTTTTTTATATATGTTCCAAATATAATAACTGATTTTGTTAATAAGAGAATTTTTTTAATTATTATCATTCGACAATTTAAAATACTTTCGAAACTTCATCCCCAAAATAACCCCGTGAGTGGAGAATTAAAAATAAAATTGCCTGTTTCCTTGGGTTTTAAGCTTATTTCGTATCAATTTTCATCAACTTGGTTCAGTGTTTTTTTTTATTATTACTATGGATTTAGATATCAAAACAAATGTCTTTTACTTTGTTTTTAAATTTCAGTATCTAGACTCGCGATTCGTACCTTAACAACTTTTACGGTTTTAATAGGTTTAAATAACGCTGTTTTTTAAACATCATAGTACATGATTACAATTACCAAAATATATTGTAAGTGGTAAGAACGCGTGAATCTTAACCGATGAACGTGGGTTCAAACCCGGGCAAGCACCTCTGAATTTACATGTGCTTAATTTCTGTTTATAATTCATCTCGTGCTTTTCGGTGAAGGAAAACATCGTGAGGAAACCTGCATGTGTCTAATTTCATCGAAATTCTGCCACATGTGTATTCTACCAACCCGCACTGGAGCAGCGTGGTGGAATAAGCTCCAAACCTTCTCCTCAAAAAAGGGAGAGGAGGCCTTAGTCCAGCAGTGGGACATTTACAGGCTGTTACTGTAAATATATTGTCGCTGTAAGAAATATTAACCGTTACATCGCCAATGTCCCACAGACCTTGGACGCTAAGAAGTGTCTGTAATTTCATACTCACTCGCCCTTCGAATAGAAACACAACAATAATACATAATGATGTTTTGCGGTAGAATAAGTGATGACTCGGTTGTATCTAACTAGACGGGCTTGCATTGGTACGCAGTGCACACTAAGCAGTTTTCGTTAATAATATCGAAAAATCGATTTTTAATTCCATCTTATTAGGCGTAAACATCGATGATGCCTGATGGCTTATCGGCCTTTATCGAATTTATCAGAAAATCTCGTTATTTCAACGAAAAAATATATATAATGGTGTCTAATAATATTTTAAACGTAATTAGGCATGTATATGTAAAGTGTTTTAAATTTGAATGAAAAAAATGGTTATATATATATATATATATAATTTTTTATTTAATAATTGCACGTTTTTTTGAATTCATAGCAAAATAATAGTTATGTAGGTATCATAAAACAGTCTAGAGTAATTTCTGTTAAGCGCCTCTTTTAATCGAGCACGAAAACTCAACCCCCATGGTTGAGGGGCACAACCCCACAAGCGAAAGCATGTCCAAAAAATTTGTCGTTCACGTCTTCGGATTGATTATAGACTGCGACATTATATAAATGGGACAAGCGATTTATGGTGATAAATAAAATAACACTTATATATTTTGTATTGTATTAGGTAAGTATGGCTTTTTAAAATGTGAGTTAAAGTATCCCTTATACTATTACAACAAGAATATTTTTTTCTACAATATTTCTATGATACGAATTCCTATGGCTCTAGTTATCAAACTTATAGATAAAATATATTTCACTCAAGGCTTAAATCTCGGGCATAAATTAATAAATAAGGTTTATAATGAATACGGGTCAGTGGTGAATGAAGGTAAGGTAACCTGCACGTGTCGGTTGAAATTCGGCAACGTGTTTAATGTTTAACTAATAATATTAGCTGTGTAAATTAATTCTACTGCAAATTTTAAATGAAGCCGTATCGTGGTTTGGCTGGTAAAGGTTCCGGTACGGCGTTGCAATTGCATTTGGCCCTAAGCCGCTAAAAATTGGTACAAAATTATAAAAATTGTTGATGACCTTTTTTCTGCTTATATCTATGATTGCAAAATATTATACAAGTTATTGTCAGTATGTAAATATAATTTAGTTTAATAAATAAGTCTCATCAATTGTTTTATTTCAAATATCTGACCTTAGCCCTGGTGCTCACCGTCTTATGATAATCACTGATTGAAACCCTTGCCCTTGGCCGTGATATATTCACATAATAATGTGGACTCTTACATAATCTCCGTAGAAGAAATATTTCAACATTGACCCAGGTCAGCTGTTATAATGCCATGGATGTTTGAAAGTGTTCCAATCGTTTCCTCGTAACGCGAGTTCGAAAGTCCAACTTTTCTTTTCACATGGCTCCATGCCATGTCAATCTTGTCTAGATAAATGCATCAAAACATAATGTAACTGCTCATGAAATATATTTTTTAAAGATATTCCTAAACATTTCCAGTAACATCCTGTGAATGGCCCACTGCTGGGCGAAGGCCTCCTCTCCCTTTTTGAGGAGATGGTTTTGGAGCTTATTCCACCACACTGTTCCAATGCGGGTTGGTGGAATACACATGTGGCTGAATTTCAGTGAAATTAGGCACATGCAGGTTTCCTCACGATGTTTTCCTTCATCGTCAAGCACAAGATGAATTATAATCACAAATTAAGCACATGAAAATTCATTGGTGTTTGCCCGGGTTTGAACCCACGATCATCGGTTAAGATTCACGCTCTCTTACCACTAGGCCATCTCGGCTTTAAACATTTCCAACTTCCAGGCCTGCCTGCTATTGAGATTTTTTCGACAGAATACCCAATAATTTTTATACCCACTTAAAATTTTTCACATAGAATAAAAAAACAATATTTTTATATCGTAATTTTTATCCATTTAAAAATAAAACACATAAAAGTATTTACATATCAAACATCCCAGTATTATTTATATAATAATAAAATAGAGGCGACTAAGACGTTAAAACTAATCCCGTTATAGAAAATTACATGTTTGCCGTGTGAAAACCTTGCTGATAAAGGTTATTTGCTTAATTATTAAGTGTCTATCTACTTAAGCTATAATGTTTTTCTCGTCGCCGGACAAATTTTGTCTTTTATGGAGTCATACAATTTGCCAAAACAATTCGGTATAAATATTCTGAAAGTGTTTCGTGCGTCTGAAGAACAATGTAGTTGATTGATGAAATTACACATAATATTTTTAATAGAATATATTTTGCTTTTATATTTTTTCAAACAATGTAAAATGCTTTATTTGGATGTAAACATTTCGGCGTCACGCCTCCAAAAATTTGATCTCTACACAAAGCCGGCGCTAGTTTGAGTAGGTATAACCCACTTATAAGTTATTCTTTCAAAATTAATAAATGATTGCGCTAAAAGTGAACCCGAATTATTACAGGCACAAAATATAGATAATAATAATATAATAATGATAATAATCTCCTGGGACATTATTCACACACCTGATCCCAAATTAAGCAGAGCTTTTTTTTCTCTTTTCTTTGTATATACATACTTATATAGATAATTACACCCACACTCAGGGCAAACAGACATGTTCATGCACACAAATGTCTGTCCTGGGTGGGAATCGAACCCACAACCTTCGGCGTGAAAAGCAAGTATCCACCAACTATGCCAACCGGCTTCTCAATAGATGGGAGAAACCGTAACAGCCTGTGAATGTCCTACTGCTGGGCTAAAGGCCTCCTCTCCCTTTTTTGAGGAAAAGGTTTGGAGCTTATTCCACCACGCTGCTCCAGTGCGGGTTGGTGGAATACATATGTGGTAGAATTTTAGTGAAATTAGACACATGCAGGTTTCCTCACGATGTTTTCCTTCACCGTAAAGCACAAGATGAATTATAATAACAAATTAAGCACATGAAAATTCAGTGGTGCTTGCCCGGGTTTGAACCCACGATCATCGGAAAGATTCACGCGTTCTTACCACTGGGCCATCTCGGCTTTTTTAGATTATTTAGGAGGAATTAATTCACACCGAGCCTCGAACACTTTAAAGTGGATCGTATCGTACCGAGCTACTGCGCCGGATATTAGGTCACTTAATTCTCGTTAGAATTTGTAATCCAAGCTTAATGATGAAGTTGTGATGGATTTTTTAAAGGTCTTAGCTAATATTATAACCTAGAAATTGATCCTTCCCGCGTGTTTAGCCGCAGGTGGAAGTTTGCATAAAATTATCGTTTCTATATAGTTGAATTTTTGTTAATTAATATTAGACAAATTAATTCCTTTCTGTACGTAATGTTAGTAGGCTTATCGACGTATCAATACAATTTTGTTTCATTTAGAAATATCACAAGAACATGAAATTTGCGCTTGTAACGTCTACAGTACAAAAATTAAAGTGGCTGAAATTTCGACGACTGCTTATAAAATATATAAGTTAGTTAGTTAGTTAGTAATATTAAATACTAAAACTTCGAAACGCGTTGCATTTTCTGATATAAGTTTTGTATATATTATTTAAGTGCTTTTCAGATACAGCACAATAGTAATGTCCCACTGCTGGGCTAAGGCCTCCTCTCCCTTTTTGAGAAGAAAGTATGGAACTTATTCCACCACGCTCCACCAATGCGGGTTGGTGGAATACATATATGGCAGAATTTCAGTGAAATTAGACACATGCAGGTTTCCTCACGATGTTTTCCTTCACCGTATAGCACGAGATGAATTATAATTACAAATTAAGCACGTTTTCCTATTCTTTAATATAATTATCGACTATAGCCATAAAAGTTAACAATTAAGTTTGATTTTGACATAACGCTACATGTTAACAAATTATCGGTTCAGTTCCGACTCGAATAAATACAGATTATTCAAAGTTGGATCGGAATTAAATCGGGAACGTATCTTAATCGTTATAAATTAGTAGAATTCGGCCCAAGTCCTCTTCTTTGCATGTACTTTAATTCACAATTAAAAGTTAAAAAGTATTCTTTGAGTATACCTACTCACCTATCCATAATGTCACTCGAAAATGTTGATGTGTAATTGTGGTGTTGATAAATATTATAATCCTTCACATTTATGCCTACAAACACAATAGACTAATATTACGCAATCTATCATTTGTCTAGTGGGATGATAGAATAATTATTTTATTTTCTATGTAAAGAAACAACAGTGACATTTGTCTCATTATTTTGATGAGACTTTTCCTTAAGCGGAAAATACTGTTTGTTAAATGAAGCAAGATAAAGCTTGAATCTAATTTCTGAAGCGAGGGAATTTCATCTGACCTCTAAACTTGATTAACTGCTAAGTGAACTTGCTAGCTTCGTAAGAATAAAACAATTAGTTTCGTTCAGAATCAAATGTAAACCGACTGAAGCGCAACTAAAAAGTTTCCTTTAAATTTTTTTTTATTCCTCTTACAGTTTCACTAATGCCTTTTTTATTAATATTCTTGTAAGCTGAAATCATACAAGAAATCTATAATACACTGCTAAAATTTCGTACTCTTCTTGAAGCTTAAGATTTTGCGACTATCATATTACTAAGGTATATAAACATAATACATATTCAAATTCTTCAGTTATCAGTTACCTTCGTCAAAACCTAAATATACATATCTATTTCAAGCTATCAGCATATAATTTATGCTATCGCTATATTCTCTGTAAACAACTGGTTTCTGATGGTAGTATTTTATGGCGGTTTGTTATGAGGTACCGCTCATATTTCAGGTAGGAAAGATGAGTGTCAGTTTAACTATAGAAACATAACCCATCTTAGTTTCCAATTTTACCAAAATCGATTCAGCAGTTTAGCCGTGAAAACGTAACAGAATTACCTTCGCATTTGTAAAATTGGTATATATGATAACATAATATATTCATGGCAATACGATTAACAGCAATTGCGTGTGACAAAAAAAACATTAAAAGTATTATAAAAAATGTTAACTAAATAAGTCATACGTAACGAAGTTTCAAACACATAATCCGCCGCAGACCGGCAGATAGATATAAATGTAGTATGATATAGGTGTCGTATTGATTTTCTCTTCTGCTATCTCGTACAGCCATCGGTAAGCTCCACAGATAGGTCCCTACATTATATAATGTTATTCGAACATAAAATATTGAGATTTTATTTATCGTGTTTATTGCTAAATATTTTGATCTTTGTTATGTTCATGATATTAATGAGGGAATTTAATTTAAGACATTTTAGAATTATTTTTACATAGCAATAAATCTTCAGGTCTGCTTGTGTAAAATTGTATTTGAGTTATCGAGATTTTTTTTATTATGTAACAGTAAATCGATTTATTTGCATAATAATGTATATTGATGACTTAAATAATTATATACAAATTAAACTGAATAAAGCACTAAGAATGTTAGACATATAGAGCATTATCCGGTTGAATCGTACTTCGAATTATATGTACGCAAAATTAACCGACCAACTTCTCATCAGCTGACGAAATAACACGGAGTGTTATACATTGCTATTGCAAACAACAAACATACAAATGATATATATAATTTGGTATAAAAATCCGTTTCTCAAATTCATAATATATAATATACCGTAACAGCCTGTGAATGTCCCACTGCTGGGCTAAAGGCCTCCTCTCCTCTTTTTTTGAGGAGAAGGTTTGGAGCTTATTCCACCACGCTGCTCCAATGCGGATTGGTAGAATTCACATGTGGCAGAACTTCAGTGAAATTAGACATATGCAGGTTTCCTCACGATGTTTTCCTTCACCGTAAAGCACGAGATGAATTATAATCACAAATTAAGCACATGAAAATTCAGTGGTGCTTGCCCGGGTTTGAACCCACGATCATCGGTTAAGATTCACGCGTTCTTACCACAGGGCCATCTCGGCTTTTTTATATAATAATTATATAATATATTGTTTTTTATTACTGTTCTAATAATCTTAAAATATTTTATTTGCAATTGAATGGTTCGCGTATAATTATTATAATCTATGAATAACATTAAGCTACTTCCACGCATTAAAATTACAAAAAAATACCATTTTAATGTAGTACATACATTATCAAATCACAGATACAATGAGAATGTAAATGCGTGACGTAAAAGCACTTAAGTATGTATATACTTGATGGTAAATGGTCACCGTGGCCCATAGAAATTGGCGTTTTACGAAATATTAACCATTCCCTAAGGATTACATCGCGAGGTAGTTGTCGTATGAAAATCTATTGTGAACAATCCGCATTGAAGCATGTGGCGGAATAAGCTTCCCCTCAATAGGAGAAGAGGTCTTAGCTCAGCAGTGAGACTTTTGCAGGCTGTTACGTCACAAACGACAAGAGTTACCACCGGTTAGGAATACAGATTATTTATAATCAATTACAAAAAAAAAGAAGATGTTCTAAATTCGGTTATATTTTTTTATGTTTGTTACTTCAGAACTTCGTCCTTTTGAAACCGACTTGGAAAATATTTTTTTGTTCCATTTGAATTTGAACAAAAATACTATTCGTAAGTGTGAAAAAATATGGAATGCAATTTTTTATGCTCGATTTTTATTTGAAGTTGGTTTTGTTTTTTTTCAACAAATAATTATTCCAAGTTAGATTACTAAAAGGTCTTATTGCACGTAATCAGGAGATGGTTATCACAAGCTGGCAGTACCCTAGCTTTATTTATAAAGTAAATAATCGCAAAGTCACGTCCCTCCACCTAATCCTTATTTGTTCTGTCGGGAACAGAAATTGGGACGATGTCAAGGATTTTGTTCCCAATTTTATCGCTCAATCCGTTTAAATCGCTTAATATATTAACAGCGAATTGTTTTCTTTTTTAAATATTTGTGGTTTTTCTGTTACGTAGATTTTATGTTCCATTTTTAAAACTCTTGGTTATAAATCTCTATCGATATACAGAAATAGGAGGTATTTGATGATATGTTGAAAATATTTCCTACTAGTTTCCGCTCGGGTAAAATGTGAGGACGACATGTGCTAAGTCAGGGTATAAGCTATATCTATTCCAATCCTTCTATTCTCACAAACTTGTATTTATTTATTTGGATCTTCAACAGTTGTACAGAACACACATTCAAAACACTTTTTACATTAAATTAAAACTAACTATTTATAATAGTAGTATTATTACAGGTAATGTAATACGAATAGTATAGCAGGATAAGACGAATACAAGGATACGTATAATATAGTAGTTAAATTAAAGATTTAATTGTCATTACTAAAAAAAAATCAATGAAATTAGACACATGCAGGTTTCCTCACGATGTTTTCCTTCACCGTCAAGCACGAGATGAATTATAAACACAAATTAAGCACATGAAAATTCAGTGGTGCTTGCCCGGGTTTGAACCCACGATCATCGGTTAAGATTCACGCGTTCTAACCACTAGGCCATCTCGACTCCATATGTACTTCTCCTCAAAAGGGAGGGGAGGCCTTAGCCCAGCGGTGGGACATTAACAAGATGTTACTGTTACTGTTACTAAAAAAATAAGCTATTCTACTAGCGAGCTAAACTTGGTGCTAGGGCTTTGTGCAAGCCCGTCTAGGTATTCATAAAACAGATATTCAACAGCGATACTTAATATTATTTTTCGGTTTGAAGGATGAGTGACTTACACCAGCTCACTTCCCCTACAGGCACAACCTATCATCTTCGTTCCCAAGGTTGGTGGCGCATTCCCAATCTAAGAGATGGTTAATATTTCTTATAGTGTCAAAGTCTATGGGCAATGGTGACCATTTACTATCCGGTACCATTTGTCAGTCTACCTTTTTTGAATAAAAAATATAGTATAATTTTCTATAACAATAAATACGCTACCATTGTTTTGCTTACTACATATGGATCAGAGGGGTCACAGTCAATGTCTGAAGATAAAAGCAACAGAAAACGTCAATTAGAAAATTCTACTATCCGTAAGCAAAATGAGACGATTTTTTAATACATAAGCAGTCTTTATGTAGACTTAAAAATACCTATGGATATAAAAGGTCGTTTCCTTAAATTAAATCTTTTAGTTTTTGATGAATTACCTGCTGAAAGAATTAAAGGTCAGAGACAATAAATGTGTCCAAAATTGAGAAGGGTAATATTAATATTAATCAGAATCTTCTCTAACCGTAGTAAAGGTTACATAGGCGTGAGAAATGTATGTATTTTTTTTTTTTTTTTTTATAGAATAGGAAGGCGGACGAGCATATGGGCCACCTGATGGTAAGTGGTCACCAACGCTCTTAGACATTGGCATTGTAAGAAATGTCAACCATCGCTTACATATCCAATGCGCCACCAACCTTGGGAACTAAGGTTTTATGTCCCTTGTGCCTGTAATTACACTGGCTCACTCACCCTTCAAACCGGAACACAACAATATCAAGTTGCTGTTTTGCGGTAGAATATCTGATGAGTGGGTGGTACCTACCCAGACGAGCTTGCACAAAGCCCTACCACCAGTAGATCAGCAAATATAAATATACGTTGTTCAGAAAATACTTTATAATTATATAGAGTTTTCTTTATTTGCCTCTAGTTTTCTCCGGCGTACAAAGGAGGGGGGGGGGACACTTTGTTCTTCTCAGTAGCCTTGAAATGCAGACATTCAGACATCACAGACAAAATGAGAGTGCAAAATTTCAAGACGATCGGTTCAGTTGACGAGAAAACGTAACAAACAATCTCACTTTCTCATTTACATACATAGAACTTTGTACATTGTTGTTAATATATAAACGTATAATAAATAAATAAAAAAAAAAACAGAATTTTATCATATATAAATATATTCTGTGACCTTTTTTAATCTGTTAGCTTCTATGTGTGTTTTCATTGCAAATGAAATGCCTTCATGCAGGATTTTAATATCCGCCCGGGATATTGAGATTTGAATGTTATAACCATTTGGAAATTGATGGTTTAGAAGTGTTTATTCTAAAAATATTTGCAGACAATCATTTATGGATAATTTTACTATAATTATTAGGTCCTTACATATGAAATTAGCGTTTTGTCGTACTGATCACTTTGATCTGAAATATCTCCTCTTTGGTTAAGAATTCCAAATTCAAATTTATTTAGCTGGTACATTTGAATTTTGAAAACAGTCATTCATTTGTTTTTTCATTATTTTTTTCTTTGGCGTCGCTTATTACCGCATGATGGAAAACATGAAATATCGGTATATTTACGAGTACGAGTTCTACCGTGGCACCAGTGTTGCAGCTCGAAGGATTAATGATGTGTACGGCGCTGGTGTCGCAAAAGAAAGCACGGTACATTTTTGGTTTCAACGTTTTCGTTTTTCGTTCGTGGAAATTTCGACCTTCAACCAACCCCGTGGACGGCTGGAGACCAAAGTGGAAAATAAATAATTAAAGGCTATTGTGGAAGCGGATCCATCACAAAGCACTTAAGACATAGCTGCAGGCTTCGGGGTAAGTGATAAAACTGTATTAATCCACTTGAAGCAAATCGGGAAAGTAAAAAAACTTGAACGATGGGTACCTCATGAATTGTATGTGTATGAATCGAACTTGCAAAAATGCGTCGACTGCTGTGTTACTTTGTTCAACCGACACAATAATGAAGAGATTTTAAATCGAATCATTACTTGTCATGAAAAGTGGATATTGTACGATAATCGGAAGCTCTCGTCGCAATGGCTGAACCCTGGAGACCCAGCCAGATCCTGCCCTTACCGAAAATTGACTCAGAAAAAGTTACTTGTGAGTGTTTGGTGGACTAGCGCCGGTGTCGTTCACTACACCTTTGTAAAATCTGGGCAAATAATTACGGCAGATATCTATTGTCAGCAACTGCAAACCATGGAGGAAGAACTAGCTGCTAAACAACCGAGATTGGTCAATCGCTTTAGGCCACTGCTGCTTCACGACAACGCAAGACCACACACTGCACAACAAACAACCAATAAGTTAGATGAGCTACAATTGGAATATCTGTGACAACCACCGTACTCCCCGACCTTGCTCCAACAGATTACCATTTTTTCCGGAATTTGGACAACTTCTTACAAGGAAATAAATTAAACTCCGATGCGGCAGTCCAAACCGCCTTCAAAGAGTTTATTGATTCTCGCCCCCATGGTGTTTTTAGTAAAGGGATCAATGAACTACCTATGAGATGGCAAAAGTGCATAGATAACAACGGGCCATACTTTGATTAATTAAATATATTTTACTAAAAAACAAATTGACTATATATTCCTCCCGTACAAAACAATTTTATTTGTAAGGACCTAATATTATAACCTGTTACAATTATGCCTTTAATGCTTGCCATTCTTACTATTATTTTTTTAATGTTTACCGTCTCTTTCAAGAGAATATAATATATCATACATATTAATATGTACGAAATAATATACTCATCTAAAAACCTCAAGACATTATTTTGATAGCATTTAGTCTTGTGTTATATTTATACATAGAGGTATGTACATATATGATTTTTTCAGTTATTTAGATATACAGTTAAAACGGTATCATCATATTATATAACCCGTGCCTCCTTTGATAATAAAAGGCCCAGAATTATTAAATCGAAATCATCGATTAATTTTATTTTATTTTCATCCCAATAAGCAAAACCTTTCCATCATTGACTAGAATAAACCTGGCTACGCAAATAACGTACATACACAAAACTCGTATATATTTACATTTAATGTGTATGCGAAACGTAATACGAAGTATTAAAATAAATACCTTTCCTTTAAACTTCCTGTAGGAATTTTATCAAATAATTGTAGTTACAAGGGCCATAATGTCTTTGAAGTGGTTCTCAAGAATGCTTTCATAGTGTATATTATATGAATTGATTTTTATTTCTTACAGTATGTATTAGATATGATATATTAGATATTAGATATATTATATATATATATATATATATATTAAAAATTACAGTATGTTTTAGATGATCATTTACCATCGGGTAGCATATTTGACAATCTAATGTTTTTATTATACTTCGAAAAGCCAATTTAATGACTTTGAAATTTTATGTCCTTAGATACCAATATTGGCGATTCATTGACACTGTAAATTGTATGATATAAACAACTTCCTGTAGAAATTTAATGTAGTTACAAGACAATAGCCATAACATCTTCAAAGTGAATCACAAGGTTAGCGATCCTTTTAAAGTGTAAATTATATTGATTAATTTTTACTTCATACAGTATGTATTTGACGGTTTAGGTCACCACTTACCATCAGGTATTTGCGAGTCAGCCTTTTTAAAAAAAAAAAACTTTATTTTTCTATTGGAAGGCAATTTTATCACTGAAATTGTATGTATTTTTTTATGTTGTTTATTACTAATAATGATGTCATCTTATTTTGAAAATTTAACCGAACTGTGAAGGATAAAACACTAATATACAAAATTTAATTTATGTACTTCAGAAGAAAATGTAATGTTTTATTCACAACAGCTCTTAGCGGACGTCAATGAAAATGTATTATAGGAGATAATTTGCGCACACGCCAGTTACGTCTATTTTCGTTTACATTATTGTAAATATTTGAAATATGTGGGTAGATGTTTAATTTCTGTTAACAACATACAAATTGCCAATCACGTTATTAAAATAAGTTAAAAAGTTCAGTACATTGCACTTGTGTGGTACAAAAATAAGACCTGATCATTTGGACTGTGTGAACTTGGCACCCGACTTTTGACAAGACAAAACCGGGGTATGAGTTTTTTTCGATATACTCCAATATTTTTTTAGAGCTACAAACGAAAAAAAAAATACTGCAATCAACTACCTACGAATATCTATAAGAATAAAAAAGAAAAAAATCGATTTTCAAAAGTCGGGTGCCAAGTTCACACAGCCGATCATTTGTCCCGTTAAAATAAAAGTGTAAACTCTTTTTTAGATGCTTTTGAATCAAGGAAAAGGACAATTCAATTAAGAACGAAGTTAACAAATGTTTCGAATTGGCAAGAAACTATTTATGCAAATGTATTAACATATATCAACGAAATATATGAAATTTATGACAAAAAAGCGTGAACAACTTAAACGATATTTATTTCCAAAAAAAAAACAAAAAATACATAGATATGTATATAATATTGTATTTTTTTTACTGAAATGATTCACAGATTAAAATAACAATACTTAATAAAAAAAAATTGGCCTAGTGCGTTGCAGATTAAAATATCGCGAGGACTGACTTCGCGTTAAAACCTTCGCCTCAGATTTTTTTTTTTAAATTTATTTATACATTGATCATACATCAACATTACAAATAGCTAGAACAAAAATATTGTACCGTAACTTTTAACAATTACTTTAGTAGTTAAAGTGTAATTTATGTCAAATTAATTGTTTATTTCCGCCCTATGAAATTTATAAGTCCGTCACGCACTATTTTTTATGCGGAATTTTATTAGGAATACAAAGGTAATATAAACTAAGGGCACAAAACGTACATTCAAAATTTAAACATTTACCTTGATTAACTTAACGATTGTTATTTAAAAAATAATTTGTCTCTTTCTATCATTATTGATCTAACATTCGAATGAAGAAGACACAGCATTTTTTGACTAATCTAAATAACGTTTATAAGTAAGGTCATTTTTAGAAGGTATCATTAATATAGAGATGACCGTGAACAATCGATATTCTTGTCAGATTTTCTTATTGGTTACTGTTTTCCACCGCGGTAATTACATAATACATCAAATACTATTATATTTATACACATCCTTGGAAATCGATAACTGCTAACTCCACGCTTGTTATCATTCAAATAATCTTGCATCGAGTTATGTAAAGATAAATTCATTAGGCTTCTCAACTGGGGACCAGTGGATGAAAACTAATTAAATTATATGTTTGAATAGTATAACATTATTTATTTTAAGCTCCTAAGTCCTAAACTTTGCCGTTATGGATTTAAACAAAAAACTCATCCGTACCTTATTTATAACTTACAAATAAAAAATAAATAGTAACTTCAATGCTATTCTGTAAGAACTCACGCCCTATGTAATTCTATTAGTTTTTTTTTTTTATTTCAGATGGCTCGTTACAAGAAGACAGGGTTTATGGATGATGATGCAGGCAGTGTCAGCTCCATACAACTCAATGAGGGTGTTCGTTCTGGTGGCACGCACATTCGTTACCATATGGTAAGTAATATTATTCTTTTTTTAAATTTCTTGGAGAGCAATTGCTTCCTGTTGGTATCAACCGATTTTATGGTTTCATAGAACCATCTAATCTCAAACAAGATGTGTGATCAGAGACGACTAGATTTTTTTCCTCTAGGCATGTTTTAACCAAGTGTATAAGCGAAACCAAACCCTTGACAGTGGAAACCAATCAATTCAAAGAATTCCCAAGGATGGTTTTACTGAAGGAGAAGATCTGACGTAAATGTTTGTCAAATATATATTCTTACAGACACATACATCGAATAAGGCTAAGCATATAGTAATGATGTTGGAAAATGGTATTCCTATTTATGTTACTGCGCAAATAACAATAAAACCCCTATCATGACACATTTGCGTAATTAATTGCCACACGCGTACCGTTAATGCTTTTTAAATTCTATGTGTATTTCCGGATATACTAATGAAATTAACTGTGGAGTAAATTTTTGTTTGTTCATGACACGTTCTTTAAATCTATAACATTTTATTTATAAAATCTTCCTCTTACAAACAGTCGGCGAATGAGTCGTTTTCTATTGTCCTACTTTTATTAAATAAAAAACAATGATTTTATGAAATGATTTATACAGTTTTATATATAACCTTTAACGCCTACATAAATATCAACTGCAATTAACAAAATCTGTTGCACGTAATGTTGCGTGTTAATTTTATTCAGGAGCATTTTTAATTATGTAAAAGTAATTATAAATATGTATGAATAAAAACATTGGTGTTTTATAGTGCAATCCGCATTCAACACAATATTGAGATAAATTGTTAGCTGTGTGGATGCTAATGTTTAGTTTTATATCTTAATAACTGCCAATCTCAATTTCGCCTGGTTAAAGTTAATATTTTATCCCTTTACGTTTATTAAATAATCGTATATTATAAACATTCGCCACCCTACCCCTTATCGTGTTTATGTATAATCTAGGCGTATCTCGCGAGTGTAAACTTAAAAAGCTATTTATTATGATGAGCCATGTCTTGCTATTGCCATGAGTTATGTCTTCAGCCAAAATATTGCAAGATAAGAGTCCAGTTAAAATTAATAGTTATCCGTAATCTTATTATTAGAAAAAATAAACCAAAGGCAGAGACAATACGTCTATAGACATAAAATATTTATTTAAAAAAAAAGCTTTACAATATATTTTAAGTTTTTCATTATGGCTTCTTAAATAAAAACTATTTAATATTGGTAATTATTTTAATAAATATCCTACAATTAGCTAAGTGCTAATTTAATATTTATATTAAAATACTGTCGAAATAAAAGAAAATCGTCCTTGATTTATTTATTATAGCAATACACAGGTATTTCAAAGTAAAAACAAAAAATGACGTTTCGATATATCAGACAAACACGACGGGCGCCATGATCGTACATCTCACATTAAAATGACAATTATTTGCATAAAAATATCCAATTCGCACAGTATATTTGCAAAACTAATTTTAGGAGCAGACACCTCGTTCTTGTTAGCGGGAATTATTTGTTTATCACTTAGTATATAATATACGAATCGTTATTGTTCTTCGGTATATTTCCATTCGATATTAAACTTATTGACATGCAAGGTGAAACAATAGTATTTAATACCATTCATAATTTCAATAATTTAATCCAACCTCCATAAGTCCTATAATCATCTATTCCAGACGTGCCTTGACCTCAGTAAATAAATAGATTAAATATAATTCAAAAGGGATTTTTGTGTTTCGTCGCATGTTGAACGTAGTACATTCGCTCTATCGACCTTCATAAAGACTGGTGTCTTTATGGCATCGATTGATCGCCAAAGACTTAAAAATGCTCGCCACGTTGTATATTGTGAGAGCCAGACAACAGTAATCCGTTGATAGTACAAGCGTGCTCATGAAATTCGCTTAGAGGTCATCGACCAGACAGCTTCAGGCGTCCTTACGTTCTATGCACGTACAAGACTGCGACGTTTGGGTAACCATCACGAACAATCCCTTTGAATAACTCTACACGTAATACACCGTTTCCGCTGGTCGATATGAGGACCACCATTTAGTGACTTCACGAAATCGGTCTTGATGACAATCGTAGTGCTAGATCAAGATAATATTCGCCTTCTTGCTCGGTGAGATTGGATGACCAACAATTACTTAATAGAAGATAGTAACTATGCAATGAACAGATGATGTTATTTATATGATTCTAATTTAAATATTTGTTGAAAAGTCACTAACGGCTTTAACAATACCTAAATGTTGTTTAGGCAGTTTTTATTTAAACAATATTGTGTTCTTCTTTCGAAAGTCAATGATGATAGGAAGAGACGTCAGTGTTTGACTAAATACACTTTGAACAATGTTACAAATAAGGTACATAAATGCTGGTTGTAAAAATGTTATTCGGATTTACAGGATTATAATTGCCGTTGCCTTTCATCGTATCCGTGAATTAACTAAGGATTAGTTGTAACCCTAGATTAGCCGACATATTCGTCTGTTGGAAGCGCATTAACCATGTAAGGAATTAGAATTAATTCGGCATTGCTTATAATATGCTTTATAAATGTATTCTATAATAAGCACGCTAGTCTCGTGGAAGGCTGAGATGTTATAATATAATTATGTTATTATATATAATAATATTATTTATGTATGTATAAAATGTCTAATCAAAAAATTAAAATATTTAATAAAGGCAAAAGCTTCAAATTTTACTTTTTTTTATTTTGAATACTTCTTGTACAAAGAGAACAGCTTGTACAGTATTGTGAGACATTATATTTATTTGTTTGTTGATCTCCAAGTACAAATATTATAATATTATTTTCGAATAAGACTGTTATATTCTGACACAAAAACGTACAAGCAAACAAACTCTTCAGCATTACCATATAGGATGTGATAGATAAACTCCCCACTCTTTTTTAGAAGGAGAACTACAATCTACATTTGTTATTTATTTATCTAATATATAATTTGTTGTAAGTTGTAACATGAAAGGCCTTGGTTAACAGGAAGGAAGACTTCCGAACAAGTATGCTTATTGCATAAGCAAATGTTGGTTTTGTTATAGCAATAGTGAGGTTGAGATTTTGTTTGTTATAAACTATTTCTAGTCTACACGTAACGACTTTTACTGGTGGTAGGGCTTTGTGCAAGCTCGTCTGGGTAGGTACCACCAACTCATCAGATATTCTACTGCAAAACAGCAGTACTTGGTATTGTTGTGTTCCGGTTTTAAGGGAGAGTGAGCCAGTGTAATTACAGGCACAAGGGACATAATATCTTAGTTCCCAAGGATATAAGCGATGGTTAACATTTCTTACAATGCCAATGTCTGTGGCCGTAAGTGACCACTTACCATCAGGTGGCCCATATGCTTGCCGCCTACCTAAACTATAATAAAAATTAAAAAAACGAATATTCAATAGCTCTTTGACGTCATCAATATCATGTAACGTCTGAATTTCATTATAACCTCGAGACAATACATAGAAATATTTAATTAAATGTTACGAATAAACAATATTTACACTTGAATCATTTTTAAGGAGGTATAAAACATTTAACAAAATATTTTTGACATATTGATAATATCACTTAAGCAGTAGTTTTAACATAAGGTTCAACTTCCAGTCACGTGATCTTGAACGCACGAAGCCATTGACATATGTTTACGTCATCGTTCACGGTAGATGGGTTTACGTAGGTAACGAAGGTGATATTTACGACTGGTTTATAAACGGTACCGAAATCGCCTTTGAGTGTAATAAATTTTGAAGCTCATTTTGATGGATTTATATTACTGACATGGCAGAAAAATTTAATATTTGAATGGGTAAATTTTTTTTCTGTCACTGGTATAAACCTGACTTGATGGTGAATTAATCAAATCCAAAAATAGGCTTTATATAAATAAGCTCTTATAGTCAGTTTTGAGTATGGATTTACATGATTAAATTTAAAATTGCCACTGCTTTTGAATTTAACTACCGAGACAAAACGGCAAGGAATTAGTAATTATGCTTATCCACCGATCAAAATAGTTGCATCCTAATTATAATTCTAGAAGAATTGTATCTTAAGATTTTATATAGCACACTAATCGAACTGACTCGTTAAGCTTTCAAATTGACAAATAGCAATACGAGTTATGCTATTTGGTAAGGTGTTGAGTAGATGATAGCAGCATAGTCGTCAACGGACACCTTTAAGATGTGCGTACTTTGAGCTCTTAAGTTAACTTCGAAAAACTGGCCTGAAACTGAATATACGCTCCCGCCCGGTGACACAATTGAGGCCAAAGGGGCGAACACCATTAGAAAAAAAATACACGCTTTGTGTAAACAAACGCTATGAAAAATATATAACTTTCCTGATGTAAATAAAATTTTTAGTTCGTCTCGATAAACGTAGTCGCAAAGTTTTTAAACGACTTCTAAAAAAGGGGGAGGTTATCGATTCGGTTGTATATTTTTTTTAGTTTGATCTTTTGTACCTAAGATTCCGGTTATTTATGAACCGATTTGAAAAATTCTCTTCCCCTTTCGGTATTGGAAAATATATGATATTTTAATGGGCTCGAATTTTATTTTACGTCAATTTTGTTTTTTAAACAGAATTATATAAAAAAATTCTCAACTGTTTATTCTATCTAGTTAAAAATATCTTTTAATTATGTAGTAAGTATATTACGTTCACATGAACACCGTAACCATGCCTTAATATAATAATGGCGTGTACTGTCCGCTACATTAGGTATTTCATGACGTCAAGCTGAGTAGGACAAGTGACATTTAGAACAATTCCATAAATTCAAACGACAGGTGGCTTGTTAACATGTAATTAGGAATTTAATGTACGTAATAATTTGCTTGTATTTAATTAATATACTATGTGGTTGAATTAGTGGAAAAGAATAATTAGTTAGTTTCTTAACGGTTCACTATTCAACTTCAATAAATTATATTTTGATTTATATTTACTTTATGTAAACAACATATACATGAAAATAGGATTACGTCTGTTTCTTGATAAAAATAAGGCATATGTTTCCTTAGTAATAACCAATAATTGATTCAATAAGACCGCCATTGTAGTTGATCCACAACAGATGTAGGTTCTAATGCAGTGATCTGATTATGGAGAGACGATACTACAACTTCACTTTATAATATATATATAAATATATAATAGACTCAAAGACTGACTGACTGCCTGGTTGGTCTAGTGGCTTGATATAAGGTCGCAGACCCAGAGGCCCTGGGTTCAATTCCCAGGTCAGGTCAATAAAAAGTTTTTGGGTTTTCCTGTCAGAAAATTCTCAGTAGCAGCTCGGAGTCTGGAAGTTGGAAGTGTGTACAGTCCCGTGCCTCGGAAAGCACGTAAAGCCGTTGGTCCTGCGCCTGAACTCTTTCCGGTCGTATCAGATTGCCGTCCCATCGGATTTTGAGATTTAGGGAATAGAGAGTGTACCTGTGTTTGCGCACACACTTGTGCGCTATTATATCTCCGGCGTAGTTGGCTAATCTATCTTGAGATTGGCCGCCGTGGCCGAAATCGGCCTGGAGGATATTATTAGACTCAAAGAACGAAAAAAACTCCCGTTGTGTTAAACAGCAAAAACCACATACCAACATTAGTATGTTGCCTATCTTGCTTTTCTACTACATTGCGTAGAAAGAAACCCCATGAGACAGACAAACGTCGAGTCAATGTTTTTGTATTGGTGTTATCCCTAGAGTGTTTTTTATGAAACCGCAGGCGTGGAGGGCTTACAGCGGAGAGCTGCATTTCACGCAGCGCCGGAGGCGTTTCAAGTTTGTGATAAAATTTTGAAATGGATGGATCCTATGCATGATCTTGTTTCTTTAAATATTTCCATTCCTTGATTCCTGGTTTCCATAACATATAGTTTTTTTTTTAATTCTTGTACATTACTTGAATATTATTACGGTGCTAAATTATAACACAGAAATTGCTGAACTCCTTTTTTAATCTAACTCACTTTAATCACTAAGTAACAACAGAAGAGCACGTAATATTTGTTTTGATACCAAAAAGCAACAATGGTATAGTTGAGATGATTCACGCTTCCGTAATCAGATAATGGCCTGACATTGACACAATACAGTGTCTAGAATTACCGGCTACTTGTCTTGTTATAAAATCGTTTCCTTTTTGTAAATGAAATTCCAGACAAGCATTTTTTCTGAAATGTTTGTTACTTTGGGTGTACTGTCTTTGACAAGGTCATTTGTTGGGGGAGATTTGAGATCTTGGGGACCTCAATGGCCAGACATTACGGTTGTAATTAATTACAGGAGACCTCTCCTGCAAAGCGATGAACTCGACAAGTAGGGACGCTTGTCGGTGGTGGCCTCCTTCTGGCGAGCTCTCAGTATCTGGAGGCTGCTTTAAGACAATGTACACCTGCAGGTATAGCCTGAACGTCGCATTCGCATGCGATCTCGAACCTCTTCGAACGAAATTATGAATGCCAGATATGAGTAAATAGTCTGACACTCGGCCAGGATTCTTACATACCCGTAGATGAAATGCAAAAATACATCTACTAAACGTTCGGTACAAAAAAAGACTCGTTGTAATTGACCTGAAAATTAATTTGATTCTATGGCAATTATTGAGCAATTACTTTAATTAGATTCCAGTGAAGTTATGGCATCAACGGCTTTAAGAATATATTGCGACACATGTTATACCAAGTGATCACAAATGAATTTTCCTAAGTGGCATTGTTTCTTTTTGTATGAACACGAAGGTCCAAAATAAAATAGTTTTGTAATTATACAATTTTATTATGTCTTGTTTTAATTTATATATTCACGGTATAAATAACCTCTGCTTAACTTTTCGAGACGATTTTTAAGGTAAGCAGGTTAAAAAAAATTCTTCGAAATTATCATAATTATGGTGATATCCTTGATCGCAAATTATAGAAAATAATTATAAGCTTACATGAGGATAAAGTCAGTTTATGGTAATAAAAAATAATTACGATCAATGACTTTTTTTTCTTATTGACGAGAGCAAAGGGTAAATGTTTCTGCGTCTTGTCAGTCTTGTCAATCGTTACCATAATTTGTTAGTATAATTATATATATTTATATTTAATCGTTACAATGCAATCATATCAGATGGTTATGTGTTTATGAATATTAGTATATCTGTCAAGTAGATGAGATCTTTAAACAGTTGTTGTTATAATAACAATTTAATTTATTAATCAATGTTAAATATAATCTAATTTACTGGTTGGATGGTTAACATTTCTTACAATGCCAATGTCTATAGGCGTTGGTGACCACTTATCATCAGGTGGCCCATATGCTCGTCCGCCAACCTATACAATAATAAATGCATGTTCATCATGTTCAGGAATGTATTAGAGCTGGCTCGCATCCTGCCAACCAAAGCCCATATGTTTTTCAACATTAGCTTCACCATAATTGCTGATGCTCTACAGAAGCGAAGAAACCCCATTAGTACCCTGACCGCTTTATTAAAGTGGTTATAAAACGAGTAGTATGATTTTAATGGATAATGAACCCACTAACTACATGTAGTGTAAAATTACACTCAGTAAATGCGGAATAATGTGGTGCTTACATAAATTGTGGCCTATTTATACTTATACTGATGTTTGCTGATGTACAAACAGTACATATAAATTTAATTGTAATATATAGTTGATTATGTATTTCATTTAAGAATAAGAGTGACGGCTAGGTTACATTATCTTATCGTTATCTATCTAGAATTCATATACTAAATCGGGGGCTTACATTCAATTTAGTATTGAAATATACTTTTATGGTTTTGGTTTTTTTTTAACTTATTCTATGACGTCTAATCTGATTTAAAGCACCGAACAGAGATGGAACAGAGATAACTGTTCTACGAATATCAGACATTTAATGTCTACTTACAAAGTGAAGTAAAAAGTTAACAGCCTGTAAATGTCCCACTGCCGGGTTAAGGTCTCCTCTCCCTTTGAGGGAGATTTAAAGGGAGTTGTAGTCTATACCACGCTGTTCAAATTGGTGGATGTATGGCAGAATTTCAATGAAATCAGGCACATTTAGGTTTCCTCACGATGTTTTCTTTTACCGCTGAGCATGAGATTTGATGTTATTAATATGTATAAATTATAGACATTTCAAATAATCTACCTATTAATAACACCAAACTCCGTCTGTGCTTACAAGATATCAAAATACGATATTTTTTTTTTAATTTCCTTCATAGATCAACCATAGCAAACCATTTAATATATACCATATCTAACATATAAATAAAAGATTATTTTTTACCGCTTAGTAGAAGCACTTAAACACCGACGCGGACACAAGAGAATGGCTATTCGAGTATGAGAGCGTTATAAGAACTACAAAACTGTATTACAGATTATATTATCTTGTTGAGATCATGACAATTACTATGAGAATTCTAACGAGCTCTCATGTTTAACTTTACAGCAATGGTGAATGCGAGCGTTAGGTCACGACTTAGATGTATTGAAAATTCCATACAGAAAACATCGTTGTTTAACAGAAAAAATGTCATAACTTTAAGTTTTTTTTTCAAAGAATTAATATAGACGAAATCTTAACCGTTAGTATAGGTATGTGTGACGGTGAGTTTGTTTGTTTTTATGCTTTCATGTATTTAGTATTTATTAAATTTTGTATACATATTGTCAGGGATACAGAAAACGGCATAGGGTATCCAAGGCCTACCCCTCACACGCAAACGAAGCCGCAGGCGGAGACTAGGCTATTTATATTTTGATGTTTAAATATTTAGTTAGAAAACTTCAATTTTATTTCTGTGAAACGTAAGTTATTGCAATGGTTTGTCTATATGGTTGTGTAAATTCACTCCAAAACTATCCCATATAATGCATTTTTAGGATAAAACATCTTAGTTAGATAGACATACTATATACCACATTATTTGTGGTGTACATATTATGATTTTAGTAAGTAGAAAAAATGCACACAAATAAATTATAAATTTTGGTTTAAATTATTTCATAAATACATAACATGTAATGTGATATTAGTCAGTAGAAAAAATGTATACAAATAAATTTAAAATAAAAAAAATGGTTCAATTTATTTCATGTATTTATGATACCAAAAATGTCGGAAACATTTCGGCCCTTGAAGGTTATAGATAAATGGAAACGATACGGGGGTCAGTGAGCAATACATGATACAAATTTATCTTGATACTAAGCTGAAATGTTTTATTGTATATGTTAAATGCGCACGCGCAGTAACGCTCGTTTGGAATCTATCTCATTACAGTACCGCGTCGTTTTTAAACGCGTACGGACGTGTAATAATTTAGTATCAACTCCATTATAAATAGACAAATTGATAACAATATTGTAATTTAGAAAACTTCATTAGCGAAATCTCGTGATAATCTTTATTTTCTTAAAAAAGCGGTGGGATAAAAGAATAATATTTTGCCGTCCAATAATTTTGGCGCGAAGTATTACTAATCATCTAAAATACAGCATCAATAATGTGATCAAAATTATAGTGATTTATCGAACAAAGTGAACTTTGATATGTGCTTGAGATTAAAAATGTTTTATTAGAAAAAACAACATCGCTTCGACAGCAAATAAAACCAAAGAAACAGTATATTATTAAATACTTAATAAAATTTGAGCTGGCTTCAAAACAAACATGCCATCCATCCCCGATTCGCCAACATCCAGCTCCACGTCTGAGGATAACCCATCTCCATCCCCTGGTCCAGAACCAATAAACAAATTCAACTGGTTAAAACATGCTAAAAACGCAAGAAACAACCCATTCGTGAAAGCTCGTCCAACTTTAAACAGAGAGAGTTCAACAGCGGAATTATTCTCACGAGAAAATTCGAGTTCCGATTTTTTTCAAAATTCACGTCTCAATCTATTTGACACTGCGCCTAAACCTGAAGTTACGCAAGGATATAACAAGGTAAATAAATACATATATTTATTATTTATCTTCAATAACATAACGAATTATACCTTTGTAATAATATTAATATTGTAAGTATGTCTGTACGCTCATATTAAAATAGCTTTGTTTTATTTTGTGAAAGATTACCTGTATATTAACTTAATCACCTTTATATTATTTTCTTTTTATTATGTTTGGTGTGTGATCTTTTTTAATTACGGGTTTTAATATGGTAATTTAATGGTAAAATTTATTATGGGTATAAGCCAAACAAACATATATTAACCAGGAATAAAATTAAACATTAATATTTTGTTGTTAATAAATAAATAAATAAATTTATATAAGTTCCATAATATTTGTCGAAAATCGTTTCAGAAACTATTCTGTTGGCGAACATCTTATTCTGCAAACATATAACGTTTTATATAAAAACATTTGACAAGCAGTCAATATTTAAATTTATTTTGCTGTGTTGAATGTGAAAGCTTAAAAGATATATATTTTTTATATTTAAATAATTTGTTATTTTTTAAATTCATTATTATTTATAGATTCATAATTTCTAACTTCTATAAAAAAAATGTTTTTTTTTTTATGTGAAATTACAGAATTACAATCATAATTATTAATCCTTACTAAAATTAAAAATGCGTTTGTTTATTTGTATGTTTGTTACGCTTTCAAATCTTAACTACTCAATCGATCATTATGAAATTTTGCATTCACGTTCCCCCCCATGACATGAAAAAGGAAATAGGAAACCTTCCAACTCAACGCCTCACACACGGGCGAGCCTTAAATATAAATTATAAATGCGAGGCGTATTTCAATACTATGCTCTTTTTGATATATAATTGTGTAACAAATTAATATATTTGTTTATTTGTTACTCTTTGAAGTCTTAACTATTCAACAAAGCACTCATCTCGTCATTGATAATTCAATACCCTAATATCTGACAACTCCCTTACACGCAGATGAATTCACGGGTGGAAACTGGTTGAGTTTAAGGCTGCTTTGATGTGTACCACGGTCTTGTTCAAACTTCAAACCTGATCCTTGTACCTCCAACAATTACGATGTTTGCGAACCTTCATATTGCTGGCCGTCCTTTATTTCCTTAACAATTTCCCGATCTCCATTCTGTAATTATTTTTATTCTTTATAATTTTTAATGATTTGTTTTCGTTTTCGAAGACAATGAGTTATTACACATTGTTATTTACAACTTAACCGAAGTATAGACGATGTGTTCACGTAAACATTTCAGTCAAAAATCTTTTCTGACGTCTTCATTACTAATTATATATGTAAATATATTTTTATTTAACGTTATTACGTGCGTCAGCAGGTATGTAAAGGTATTATGAGCTCTACATCTTTCGGCTAATATAGATGTTTTATTGAAAGGAGTTGACGGATTGACGTACGATAATATTTAAAAAGGTATTTTAGTGTACGTGTTTTACAAACTACGTGTTAAGTACGTAAGGTTGGTGCGTGTTTCCGATATCTGATTACTGTCTCAACAGATTATACTTTCTATGTAAGAATGAAGTAATAACACTCTATTTGCGCATCTGTATTTGTGCATAATGCCTTAAAATATCACCTGCGCAGACTATCACCATAGGCAAATTCGGTCACGAAGCCATTACATACGAAAATTGTACACATTATATAAATCTCTATTATCTGATTATATATCTGAAAATATATACACATGGGACGAGATGCCCTAGTCGCTAAATCGTACGAGAATTTTAAACGAAGATTCCCGGTTCGAAATTGCACAAGCATTACAGATTTATCATTTTCTTGAACTTGATCTGTGTTTCACATTAATCTCTTCTTAAATCAATCTGAAATTCTATCACATGTGTGTCCACCTACCCGCATTGTAGTAGCGTCGCGGAATGAGCTCCAAAACTTAGCCTTAGCCCACCTGTAAGTCATTTACAGGCTGGTAAACGTAAACGGATCTAAAATTAAATAGGATACTTACTTCTACATACAATTGTATTTTCGTGATTAAACGCGACGCCAGTATTAGAAATGGCGCGTTTTAAAGCGTTGTTTACCGTTTCGTTACGCGTGTAATCTTAAATAGAGCTGTTGGCCGTATACATATTTATGATTAAATGAAAATATTCACAAATAAATTTTTATACGTTTAAATATAATAGGAATTTTAAAATATCCTAATACTCACATATACTTAAGTATATAAAACTTGCAAAAAAATTTTTAAACAAATGGACCTCATCTACGGGAGTTGCAATTCAATGAAAATTTCTTACCACCATACCACGATGTTTTTGATTTGTGTATACTTAGTCTATTCTTTTTACTTTTATTACTTATTAAATATATTCTGTGTATTTGTCAAAAACATATTTTTTAATGAATAAGCTACATATTATATTGAAGATTTAGCTCGCGACTTAGCTCGCGTCATAATATAGAATTGCTGAATACAAATGTATATATCTTTTTAAAAAATACAATTTTTTTTATACAAATTTTCATCCCTTTTATCTATGTTCGGGGTTCGATTTTCAAATATCATTGGATCCTCGGCTTATCTTTTTTTTTTGAGGAATTGTTTGGATTATTCCCGGCCGCTGAATTTCACCACCGAACATCGCGCCAGAATTCAAAATTTCGCACTCTGCATTGTCTCGCACAACCACTCTGTGGAACCAGCTTTCGCCAGCGACTTTTCCGAATCGATATGACATAAAAACCCAAGAAAAGAGCGTCCTTCAGGTGAGCCTCTTGCTCGTTTGCCTCCTCTAACATAAAACAAAACTGTGGTTGGTACATCAGATAAAGACAATAAGGGAATATATAAGGTACACAAACACACTTTTACACCTAATATATCTAGCTACCGTTGAGATTGGGCCTTTCGTCAACAGCCTATAACAAAAGTTGCCACTTCTTCATTTTTGAAATTTCAAATATTTACGAGACAAAAGATACTGTTTCACCTTGTTAGAAGAATATCTATCTTTAGGTGATTTCTTATCTCAAAGTTCACATAAAGACCATTAAAATTCCTTTTACCTTATCATTACTTAATTATCGACCACTAATGTTTTTTAAAGAACTGTCGTTTTTTTTAAAAACTTTTTTTAACGGGATCTTCTAGTATGTTCGGGTCAAATTCACTCTAAACCTGTTACATACAACCAATTGTAAAATGAGTTGCAATTTTGCAAATTCTTTTGATACTGGCGACAATAGTACTTTCATTAATTTTTTTTTATATAAAAAAATATGATTAAATTTTTTTTTACTTGATAAATATTTAATGTTTTATCTGTTATTTTAATATTTTCCATTGATGGTTCTACTTAAATTAAACATTTGTAATTGTATGTAAGATTAGATAGGATTACCAACTGTACCATTTTCTTATAACAATAATGTCCTTCAGACCGATTTCGGCCACGGCGGCCAATCTCAAGATAGATTAGAAAGTGTGCGCGCCTAACCTAACTCTCATAATCCGATGGTACGGCAATCCGATACTACCGGAAAGAGTTTTGGTACAAGACCAATGGCTTTACGTGCTTTCTGAGGCACGGGAGTGAACACACTTCCAACTTCGAAACTCCGGGCTGCTACTGAGAGTTTACTGACAGAAAAACCCAATAACTTTTTTATTGGGACTCAGGACTTCGGGTCTGGGGCCTTACATCAAGCCACTAGACCTACGAGGCAGTCATTTTCTTATACGGGTATTTTATATTTTATTTTATTAAGGACCAACAAGGACAACACTGACACATGTAATAATAAAACAAACACATTATAATATATATAATAAAACAAAAATAAATAAATAATAATAATTAATAACATTGAAAATAAAGCTGTAAATATTATAATTAACGAGTGCACTCATTTCATTTATCACATTAAAAACATATAACAAAATAATTTAAATAAGAAAACAATAAATAGTAATTAATTAAAAATTTCAAAATTTAAGTTGAATAATAATTTTAACTTTAAATACCTTTTTTTTATTAATTTATTAAACTAACATGCTTACAACATATGTTTTTTGTAATTAGGATTTTAATAATAACTCCAGAATTATTTTTTTGTATTTATTAATGGAGTTCTCAAATATGTCAAGTGACATTGAGTATTTATTATACGTAATACTTAATCTTACAAGAGGTGCATTCTGTCCTAGTTTAGTTTTAGATGGTCTAATGTAAAATACACTTATTGGATAACGTGGACATACTTTCTATTTTTTTTTTATATGCGCCGGGATCGCAAATGACTCTACTCCACCTGATGGTAAGTGGTAGTAGAGTCCAAACGCGACGACGGCCAGTACAGTCGGGAAGAATGTTCTGTATTAGCCGTCCCCGCCTTGCCGGCCCGCAAGATGCCTCTTCACGCCTCGTTTGAAGGAACCCGGGTTGTAAGAGGAGGGGAACACGTGCGACAAAGAAAGGAGTTGCCAAATTTCTTTGTGCGCGATGGAATTGATGTCACAGTTAGGCGGTGACATCGAGAACCAGCTCGCGTGGACTTAAGAAGGAAGGGGGAAGCAGGAATTAGAGAGAATAATTCCCCAGAGCACTCGCCGTGATACAGACGATAGAAAGCGCTCAGTGCTGCTATCTCGCGACGCAATTGTAAAGCTTCAAGGGTGTTTGTGACCTTTACATCGCCAATAATGCGTACTGCACGTCGCTGCAACCGGTCCAAGGCCTCCATTAGGTACTTAGCGGAGCCATCCCAAAGGTGCGAGCAATATTCAACGCAAGACCGTACCTGTGTTTTGTATAACAGGCACAGTTGTTGTGGCGTGAAAAAACGCCGCACCTTGTTCAGAACTCCGAGTTTTCGTGAAGCTGTTTTTATAATAGCCTCGATGTAATCCCTTGGACTAAGATCGCAGCGAACGTCCATCCCCAGCATGGCGATTTTGCTTTGTATCATCAGCGGTGTGCCTCAGAGGGAGGGATGAGGGTAAAATGGTGACTTTTTCGCTGTGAGAGCGCACACCTGTGTTTTCTTGGCATTAAACTCAACATATATGTATGTTCCCAAGGGAGAGCATATCATTGATATGCAAAAGAAAGAGTGTGGGAGATAGCACAGATCCCTGGGGGACCCCAGCATTCACTACATAGAATTGTGAAGCGCAACCATCTACTAAAACACGAAGGCTACGCTTGTGTAGAAATCTGCCAATCCAGATGCATAGCTGAGCAGGCAGACCATATGCCGGTAGCTTGGAGAGAAGACTTCTGTGCCAGACCCTGTCGAAAGCCTTGGAGATATCGAGGCTGACAGCCAACGATTCTCCATGCTTGTCGATAGCTTCATCCCAGAGGTGTGTTACGTACGCTAGAAGATCACCTGTGGACCGTTTTGGTCGAAACCCGTACTGACGATCATTAATTAGACAGTGATCTTCTAGGTAATGGATCAGTTGATTGTTTAGAATCCGTTCCATTACCTTACAAAGTACTGAGGTGATAGCTATTGGTCGATAATTTGCCGGGTCAGACCGATCACCTTTTTTGGGAACCGCTTGCACATTAGCTCTTCTCCAAGCCTCCGGCACACATCCCGAAGAGAGAGAAAGTTTGAACAGGCGCGTTAACACAGGAGACAGCTCCGCCGCGCACTTCTTCAGCACTATGGCTGGTATTCCATCGGGACCGCTAGCTTTCCGTATATCAAGTGATTGCAGCTCCGTACGCACATCACGTTGCCTGATTTTGATGTCAGGCATCGTGTGGCCACATGAAGGTATTGTTGGTGGCAGCGCACTACAATCATCGATCACAGAGTTGACGGCAAAGAGTTTAGCCAGGAGATCGGCTTTCTCCTGCGGACTGTGAGCTAGCGATTTCACAGGCACATTGAAATTTATTCCCCTGAGAATTTGAGGGCAGTCAATTTTATTTCTGACTATTTTGTACAAGAACCAATCCAAGAGAATTCTACAATTTGAAAGGCTGTACATGTTATAAAATGTTAATTCACTTGAACAAGTTAAATGACGCAAAATCTTTTTTGTACTCTCTCAATTTTTAGTTGATTCACGTTATAATGTGGTAACCATACTGTACTACAATATTCTAGGATGCTTCGCACATATACACTGTCTAACATTATTATTGTTGACGTGTTTAAATATTTTGGCGTTTCTTATTAAGAAACCCAAATTTCTTGACGCTTTTGCAGTGATGTTATCTAAATGCGACAAAAAAGTTAGTTTTGAATCTAAAATTATGCCCAGATCCCGAATTTGTGTAACTTCTTTTAAAATGTATTCTTGAATGTTCTTGAGTTCTTCAATCTGATGGGATGTTTTTTATATTGCGGGTGAACTTTATATGAAAACATTTTTCGGGATTCATTAGCATTTTGTTGATTTGCCGTTTAAATCTTCTTGAAGTTGTACAGAGTCTAAATTACTTTTAATTGGTTTAATAAGTTTCAAATCATCAGCAAAAAGGAAAACTATGCTTGATTGTATTGGTTACATCCCTTATGAAAACATTGAAAAGCCATGGACCTAGATGTGATCCTTGAGGAACCCCAGAATTAACTTTGTAAGAGACAGATCGAAAACCACTTACAACAACGTATTGTGTACGATCGTTAAAATACGATTTAAGCCAATCGAGTAAAGATCCAACTATTCCATAACTGTATAGTATTTTATTAATGTATCATATCAAGGCTTTCGAAAAGTCTGTGTAGATAGCATCGACTTGTATTTGATCGTCCATTAACATCATAATACAGTCAATATATGCCACCAGATTAGTGTTTGTCGATCTGCCTTTTACAAAACCATGTTGATTATTGTTTTGGTTTTGCTTAAAATAAAAAGTAAGATGCGGAAGAACCAAAGCTTCTTTAAAAGGTATATAGCGCATACTATATATATTTTAGTAAGCGCTTTTCGCTTTAAATTCTAAATTTTATTTTTAATAAAGCTTTCAGGTTAATTGTGTCATATTGCAATACCGGTGTCGTATCGCAGATTTAAATCAAGCATTTTAATACAAAATATTATTCTATACCGTATTATTTATTCACCTTTTAGTTTTAAATGGCAATTCTCTTGTACGATATGAACGTGTTGAATCATGTTACAATTTGTAAGGACGCAGTCACGTGGAATTAATTATACACACCATACTATAACGAGTAATTATGATGACAGTTCTATCTAGTATACACAAGTTTTAATAATATTGCAGATAGTTTGTAATGACTAGAGGTAACAATTACGCTGATTGCTAACATTGTATAATTTAACCAGCTAACCGTTCCGACTTCGTACGTGTAAACTAAGGATTTTATCACGCGATATTGTTTATAAGTCAAACGCATTTTTGCGATAGTATACCCGATATATACCCTTAGCCGTAATCGCAAGTCTCGATTGAAATTGCTATCCGATCTGTAATAGTTAAGCCGTAGCCAGACATCTGCTTACGTCTACGACGACAGATAAACAATCTTTTAGTGTTTTTTTTCTTTTGTTATGTCGTTTGGTCACAGAATCTTCTGCTACAATTACGTGTAGATAAAGACATGCAGGATACTTATCAGCTCCAAATTGAATCTTGTTTTTTATAGCCAGATTTATGAATTCAACTGAACAAAACAATAGAAATATCTACGATCATACATACATACAAACAAACTACTTAAAAACCTTTTATTTTTGTACGCGTGTTTCGATTTGTAGCTGTATAACTATCTTTCATATTTGTATGAGTCAAGCAAATTTTATGTACCTACACTAATAAGGAATATATTTTTTTTAATTCTTGTACATGTTAACGTAAGTAACAAATGATGTTTAAGGCAATAATTCATATTTTAAATTTAACACTTAAAAGTAGTATGGATTTTTTTAGATAAATCTGTACATTCCTACCACCTAACCAAAAAATGGTTAGGTGGTAGGAATGTACGCGGGTACGATGATGATCACTACAATATTTTTTTGTTATTGTGTTACGGTTTGAAAAGAAACATCTAGAAGAATTTGCTCGACTGTCTGCTTAAAATAAATAAAAAAATATAAATTAAAGAGCTTGATATGGATTCAGTTTGAAACCATTTTTGAAGAGAGATTGTAGGATAGTTAGCAAACTTCTAAGCCACCAGCTGAGGGAACATTGAAGTGCAATTTTTTTATTGCATTATTCACTTAGAAAAAGGTATGACACCATACAGCCAAGTTTTTAGTATTTGCATTAAAATCTTACCCGTTATTGTATTTAAGTACAGCATATAGTACAATTTCATCTAGATTCCAGACAATAAGTTAATATGGCTGTTCTTACACCATTAATAAAAATCAACGAACCAGTTATAACTGGAACAAATAAAACTCTTTACGCTTGGTTGAGCATCACCTAGAAAAAAATTGTTTCCTCAATTTTTTTTTTATATAAATGTGTAAAATTTTTATGTAAACACGACAAAAAGCGAGGTTTTTAGTTTTCGCGTTGCGGTTTGTCAGTTTTGACGTCACACGACACGACAAAAACAAGTTCAAGGGTGTTTTCATTTTCTATCATTAACACAAGTGGTATTTGGCTATTATAGCTTATCTTTACCCGATAAGTATATAAAATATTAAAACAAAACGGGTTTGCCTTGTTGATCTAGTGGCTAGTTCACAAAGCTGCATCAAAATATGGATTTTTCTGTCAAGAAAATCTCAGCTGAAAATCTTGACCGTTGTGTTTACACGACCGTTCCTCAAAAATCAGTTAAAGCGTGTTCAGGCGCCTGAAATCTCTAGTTACATTTGACTGCTGTGCCTTCGGATTATGAGAATTAATATAGAAAGTGCACCTGTGCTTGGGCACACACTAATGCCCAATAAAATCTCCTGCGCAGTTCCCTAGTCGACATAAGCCGTCGTGGCCGAAATGGGTTAGGAGGACATCGTATCTCGCATATGAAAAAGATTATAAGCATACATAAAAACTAACGTACATACATAATATACATTTTATATAATAAGCTATGTATTTATATAATAAGCTATGTATTTTTGTAACGTAAACTTTGCATGAATTTAATGAATTATTTAATTTTAATTTGTACCTATATCAATTTCAAACTATTTGTGTTATTAATTTTAATTTTATTAAGTGCATGTTTATTTTTTTATGATCTTTAATTTGTACCAATTTGGACTTTTTTTTTTTTTTTTTAATCTTTCTACTCATGTTGCTATAATTATGTGTTAATGTATTTTTAAAACAAATATTGTAATTGTTGTGGCTACTTTAAAAAGCTTCACATGTTAGCTATTTTCACTAAATTGTTTTACATTTGTCATTAAAACATGTAGTAGCTACTAGTGGTCCTTAAAATAAATAAATAAATAAATAAATAAATAAGTATTCAAATCATATGTTGCTAGTATTCTTGCCAATATTTCACATTCCCATGACTGTGTGCAGTAGGTAATTTTTAACTTAACATTTATTCAAGTTCTCAATTAATTGTCAAAAACAAATTAAGCACATAAAAATACTATCTTGCTCGGCAAGATTTGAACACGTAATCTTCGGGTAAGATAAGTGTGACAACAGCCCAATGCTGGGCATTGGTTTAGATTTTATTAATATTGTTCTAGGTGTGTTGTTAATATTGTTCTAAAATAGTGTAGAGAAACTGTGTCAAATTGATCACTAATTTTGGCACTATCGAATGAAATTTCAAATAACATTAGACGTTTATTTAAGACTTAGCGGAGGAGTTTATATGTTAAAATTAGATTTTCATCGAGTATTTAGGTTATTATGTGGTATTCGGCGGATTGCACCACCTACAAATTATTTTAAAAATGGAATGTCTAATTTAAACAAACATTTACGCCCTTACTTATAAACGCTGTTTAGCGGGTGATTAGTTAAACAATACTGTCTTCTTCTTTCGAGTGGCAAATCAATAATGACAGAAAGGAGAAATCAGTGTTTAAACAGAAGCTAATTTATAAGTAAGTCCGATATTTTTTTAATTATTTGTCATTTATTTCGATGTTTAAATTGATAGACCGAATAATTTGGATTATAAAGCTTTACGTGAGCATACAATTTGTTAACTTTATTAAAATGATTACAATAATTTTGTACATGGTATTGTATACACGATAATATTAAAATTTATTTATTCAATATAGACTTTATACTCACTTATTTATAGTTAATTTAAAAACTACCACCATTTTGGAAAAAAAATACCCTGACCTGAGAAGAACCTATATACAATATGCATATAGGTATATATATACCTACTATATGTAAAAAGGAAAGTTCGGTTTGTCTGACTACGAATATTTAAACTAAAATATGTAGATATTTTAAAAGGTAGCTTCGTTTCGTAATGTGAAATAGCTTATAGAAAGGATTTTGCCAAATTTTGACTATACGTGGGGCACATCAATCAATCAGTCTCAATTTTAAAATTCATCAAAATCACCTGATTCCAGTCTTGTTTTATTAAGCAGTACAGTACAGTACAATAACAGCCTGTTAATGTCCCACTTCTGGGCTAAGGCCTCCTCTCCCTTTTGAGAAGAAAGTTTGGAGCTTATTCCACCACTCTGCTCCAATGCGGGTTGGTGGAATACACATGTGGCATAATTTCAATGAAATTAGACACATGCAGGTTTCCTCACGATGTTTTCCTTCACCGTCAAGCACGAGATGAATTAAACACAAATTAAGCACATGAAAATTCAGTGGTGCTTGCCCGGGTTTGAACTCACGATCATCGGTTAAGATTCACGCGTTCTAACTAGGCCATCTCGTCGTCATTTTATTAAGCACACCAAGATAAATATTCATGTACATTTTTGAAATTAGATTAACTTATCGCGGTAATTTTTATTTTTATTTTTCTATGGTCGACGCGACCGATCTATTATAAATAAAGACATAAATTATAACGTCAAAACTTGTTTTTTAACCTTGAAGCTTTAGTTTGCAAAGAAATTCGGTGAAAATGCTAATAATTCAACTGGTGATATTAGTAAGGCGTGACGTAAACACATACAATACCTAGTATAATATTATAATAAGCAGTGTGCGTTGTGATGTTTCATTATATTTACGTAAACAAATATCTGGTACCACTGACGCGATTGCGGGCCGCCTATTATACGGACATGGCTTTTTTTAATAAAATAGGTAGGGGTACGAGCAAATAGGTCACCTGATGGTAAGTGTTCACTGTTCACCAACAGTACACAGTAACAGTAACAGCCTGTTAATGTCCCACTGCTGGACTAAGGCCTCCTCTACCTTGTGAGGAGAAGGTTTGGAGCTTATTCCACCACGCTGCTCCAATGCGAATTGGTAGAATAAACATGTGGCATCATTTCAATGAAATTAGACACAGGTTTCCTCACGATGTTTTCCTTCGCCGTCAAGCACGAGATGAATTATAATCACAAATTAAGCACATGAAAATGCAGTGGTGCTTGCCCGGGTTTGAACCCACGATCGTCGGTTAAGATTCACCAACGCCCATAGACATTGGCACTAACCTTGGGAACTAAGATTTGATGTCTCTTATGCCTGTAGTTGGTTACTACTAAGCGTCAAATCTTTGTACAAAAAAATTGTACAAAGAACTTGATCGGATGAACGATACATTCGAAGACTACTAATATAATGGATATAAGAATGTTATCTATCAAGGATGTAACCTCACCATTATCGCGCCATTTATGTGTCATTGACCTCATATACAATAGAAGAATTATTTAATCTGTATCAGTTAGTGAGGCTGGCCTTTATTTGTAAAAACTATTGTAAGATTAATAGTGACCTATGTACACTGTAGTTTGAGTAACTACTGTGTTTATTTACTGGCTAATTTCGGTAGAATCTTAACGTTGTGACGGTTGTAGCTTTAAAATGATTTTATTAAATTATTTTGTAACATGACGACTTAAAGGGTCTTGTACTTGAAGTCAAATTTAGTGTTTTGTTCTCGAATGTTTATTTTCGAGTGTGAAAAAAATGCTTTAAAGAATATTTGGTCTTTGTTATGTATAGGTATTTATGTAAAGTAAAAAGTAACAGAGAATTAGACCTTATACCACCACGCTGCTGCAACGATTATATATGTATAGTTATTGTGTTATTAAAAGTTTATTTTTAATATTTAAATGATACAACACAATACAATACAAATACTCTTGTAAACCAAATTTTATAATAAACTTCCGACCACCGTGTTAGGGGAAGTGAGCAGTTGGCCTATGTCTATGTGTTACGTCAGGATATATTGCTATGTCTATTAAACATTTCATCCAAAGTCGTTCAGTAGTTTTTGCGTCACTGCGTCATCCACCCATTCTCGCAAACTTCTCGCTTATAATAATTAATAATAGTATGATATAATGTATTCATATGAGATAAAACGCTAAAAGTGTTCTTAGTGAGCGAGATCGAGTATTTATATTAGAAAGAGAAAGATACTGTGTCTTTCTTTTTTGAATATTGATTTTTGATTTATGCTTCTAAATCAGCTATGTGAGTAGGATACGATCAGATCAGGAAGTATGTCACTTCTTCAAAATAGTAATTTCTGATCCTATGATGATGCTCGCCCAGACAAGCTGGCTCAAACCTGTTGAGCCAGCTTGTCTGGGCGAGCACCACTGAATTTGCATATACTTAATTTGTATTTATATTTTATTCCGTGCTCATAGATGACGGAAAACGTCGTGTGGAAACCTGCCTATAATTTCTCCGAAAGTCTACCACATGTATTTGTGATTTACCATAGATCACGTGCTTAATACAAGTGATAGTTACTGAGTTTCGAAGCACTGGCTAACCTATGCTTAAACCCTCATTCTCCGGTAAAAACTGACCTATTCTAACAACTGAGCCATTAAGCATACTCGTACATCTTAAAAAGCGTAACAATTACTAAACGTTAATCAACGTATCAAATTGTAGGCAAACAATAAAAATAATAAAATAAAAAATAATATCCTGGGACATATTCACACACGCCCATCTGATCCCAAATTAAGCAAAGCTTGTGCTATGGAAACCAGACAACTGATATACTACATATACTACTTTTCTTTCGTAACTTCCAAAAAATGGAATTCCTTACCAGCTCACGTGTTCCCCTCCTCTTACAACCCGGGTTCCTTCAAACGAGGCGTGAAGAGGCATCTTGCGGGCCGGCAAGGCGAAGGCGGCTAGTGTAGAACGTTTTTCCCGTCTGTACTGGCCGTCGTCGCGTTTGGACTCTACTACCACTTACCATCAGGTGGAGTAGAGTCATTTGCCCTCCCGGCGAATATAAAAAAAAAAAAGTAAATACATACTTATATAGATAATTACACCCAGACTCAGGACAAACAGACATGTTCATGCACAGAAATGTCTGTCCTGGGTGGGAATCGAACCCACAACCTTCGGGGTGAAAGGTAAGTATCTACCAACGACGCCAGCCGGCTTATCAAAACTGTTCGTTAAACATGTTCTTGAAATAGTCATGTTTAATAATATATAAAACATTTTTATTATTATGAGTGCCCCTGGAGACACAGCTAGTTATATAATATATAAGGTACTTTCTACTTGAGTGTACTAACGTAGTATATATGTGCGTTTCAGGTTTAGTAAATAGACAAACAATGGCATTGTTTACAAGGCAACTGACGCTATTATTTACTAAGTGAAAGAACTTATACTTTGTGCTGAATAAGGAAAGTTATGTTAAAAAAAAAATATTTATTTTGTATCTTTGTATGTTTTAATATATATTTGCAATTTCAAATAGTGGGAAGAAAGAAAATATTAAAATATCGTTTTATAACAAAAATAATAAAATGTTGTAGATATTTTTGTCTGTTTTTGTTCAGTTTTCATCAACTTAAAGATTACAATGTTTATTTTTTATATATTCAGACAGGATATATAAATTGAATGCATTTACACATTAATAACATTGTACATAATGAAAATATTCAGAAGGCTCAAACGCCTAATTGAATAAAGTATATTTTGATAAAAGAAACTGTTGAGTGCGGATTCTTTGATTTTCATGCAAGATAAATAATAGTATAATTATATTTCATTGGCATCTGTTATTTAAGTACGGGAAAATATTAACTACGAGATTTTTTTGCCGCCCATACATATATATTGTTAAAAAAATTATCCATCCCTTACATCGAAAATGCGCCACCAACCTTGAGAACAAAGATGTTGTGTCCCTTGTGCCTGTAGTTACACCGGCTCTCCCACCCTACAAAACGCAAGACAACAATAATAAGTATATCTGCTTGGCGGTTGAATACGAGAGGGTGGTACTTACTCAAACAGACTTACACAAAGCCTTCTTTTGGGTAGAATTTAAATTCACTTTAATTTAATTTTGTAAAATGATTTAAAGTGTTTTTAAGAGCCGATTTGAATAATATATAATTTGATTTTGTTTGAGTGAAGTCCATTTCTGTTCACGTCTATTTATTTTTGGTTAATGTATTCACTTGTTATATAATTTGTGTACATAGAGATTAAGAACTCGTATAGTCACTAAAGGAAAAGATGTTTGTCACGATTTGTAATAAAATCTATTTTGTTACAAATGAAAACCGAGATGGCCCAGTGGTTAGAATGTGTCATTCCTAACTTTTGTTTGGGGCCTTAAATCGCGGAATTTGCGTGTGTTTATTCGTGTTTATAATTAATATCGTGCTCTAAGGTGAACTTCGTATGAAGCAGCGTGGCGGAATAAACGACAAATCTCCTCAAAAGGCCTCATAGAGCCTTAGCCCAGCAGTGGGAAATGAACAATTTGTTACTTTGCTAGAAATAATAAACTTTAAAATATATACAATTAAACTGGTGGTAGGGCTTTGTGCAAGCTCGTCTGGGTAGGTACCACCCACTCATCAGATATTCTACCGCAAAACAGCAATACTTGATATTGTTGTGTTCCGGTTTGAAGGGTGAGTGAGCCAGTGTAATTACAGGCACAAGGGACATAAAATCTTAGTTCCCAAGGTTGGTGGCGCATTGACTATAAGCGATGGTTGACATTTCTTACAATGCCAATGTCTAAGGGCGTTTGGTGACCACTTACCATCAGGTGGCCCATATGCTCGTCCACCTTCCTATTCTATAAAAAAATATATATATTTTTAACGACTTGTAGCTACATAGTATGAAATTGTAGTCGTGTTTCATGAAAAATGAAATCGTGTCATCGTATACATTATTTTCTATATGATATATTAACAAATTATTTTGTAATCTTTCCTATGAACCCCAGAATTTAACGTATAATTAATAGCAAAATAAGGTATACATATAACTAGTATTCCATTGCTATGCTTTTGTGTCAGGCGCTTAACACAAAAATTATAGGAATAATTTATCTATTAATTTATCTACCTTTGTCCTCCTGGTACTTATTGTTAATTAAATATTCTAGAACTCCACTACTAAAACACTTCAATATTGTATTGAGTAGCTTTCTAAAGCGTTAGTATAATTTAATATAAAATAATATTTAATAATTTAATTTTATAATATTACATTATACATTTAGTGTTCATGCATACAGTATGTTTATATAGTTTATTTACATTATAGTGTTTACAGTAATACAAGAAAATATGTCCTAACAGATTTTGGGCACAGCGACCAATCTTAAGAAATATTAGTCAACTTCTCAGGTTATAAAAGTCGAGATGGCCTAGTGGTTAGAACGCGTGAATCTTAACCGATGATCGTTGGTTCAAACCCGGGCAAGCACCACTGAATTTTCATGTGCTTAATTTGTGTTTATAATTCATCTCGTGCTTGACGGTGAAGGAAAACATCGTGAGAAAACCTGCATGAGTCTAATTTAATTGAAATTCTGTCACATGTGTATTCTACCAACCCGCAATGGAGCAGCGTGGTAGAATAAGCTCCAAACCTTCTCCTCAAAAGGGAGAGGAGGCCTTAACCCAGCAGTGGGACATTAACAGGTTGTTACTGTACTGTTACTCAGGTTATATTATAGTAGCTAAGTGTGTACGTAAACTCAAGTACACTATGTATCTGCCTAAATCTCATAATACGATAGAAGTTAAGTCCGACACAATTGGAAATAGTTCAGGAACAAAATCAAGCAATTCATCTGCTAGCTGAGGAGTTTAATCACTTCTATACTCTAGGTTTTTACTGAGATGAGGAATTCTAGGTAGAAAACCCAATGAATTTCTGACTTATTTACCGTGGGTTTAGAATGCTGGACCTCGACTGTGCAGCCTCATAAGCTGGACCCACGAGACATTATAATAATAGAGATTCTAATAAAAGTCGACTTCTTTGAATATCGTTTGTTCATTAATCAATTAAAAGTAAGCACATTAATACGGGTCAATGAATCCTTTATACTTGATTAAATATTACTTCTTAGATGTTTCATTCAACATTAAAATTTATATAAATAACTTTAATATCTTAAAAGCGATGTGAAAGTCTAGATCTCTAGTCGTGGGTTGGTAGTCTAGGTAGTCAAAGTTTCGGAGCGTCACAGTAGCATTATACGTACGTACGTACATACGTATATTATAGCCCTTAACGCCCCCAACTAGAGGGAGTACCGTTGGTTTTTAGAGAGTATTCCGGTGCAATCAGCGCTGGTGAGTCCCACAAAACCCCTTATTCTTATAGGGGGAAACGCATAAATGCATTTTTCTAGAGAGAAAAAGGATAGTTTAGGTTCTATTCTGACCTATTATCATCTTCTTGCTTAACTTTCAACTAGGGCTGTATGATATTTTGCAGTTTTTAGTTATGAAAGTGTTTCTTTTTTTATGGGCGAAAACGAACCCATGGGCAGATTAGACTTAATTTAATTTTAGTTAGATACTGACAATTTTAATGCAATGTTTATAATATAAAGTTACCTGTAAATGACGCACTGTTGGGCTAATGCCTAGTCTTCTTTATTAGACTTGGATCTTATTTCGCCAAGCTGCTCTAATGCGGAATATTCGATATAGGTGTGGTAGGTTCATCCGACACAAGCAGGTTTCATTATAATTTTGTATAACATATCTTTCGCCGCCGAAATTGAGATGAATTACAACACAAATTTGGCAGATAAAAATGCAGTCCATACACGTGTTTCACTACTGAACTCGACACACAAAAAAAGGGTAAATTGAATTTAAGGTATCTATAAACATGAATCTAAATTCCCCTTCCCGGCTCCCCATGAAGCAAGGGTATCCATAAAACGTTTATATTGAAGGACAAACATATAAAGAAAAAATCTCTCGTGAACAGAAGAACCAGCCAAATTTTCATCACAGTTGGATCAACAGCTTAGCAACGCGTGGATAACATGCAAGAGGTGCACTTAGTTTTGTCGAATTTCTGGCTTTAGCCGGACATGTTTGGTTTTGTAAGATCGTTTCAGACCAAATATTTACGAGTCCGGCCGGTCCTGACTTTTTAAGGCTATTTGTATGTTAAAGTGAGTGTAACGCAGTCACAAAGCTTGCAGAGCAAATAAGGCAATGATAAATATTATAAACGTTATGTACAGCATTATAAACGTATTCCTGCCTTATTAAACGTATGTCTGGCCTTAAATAATTAGATTACAATATAAGCTGAATAGCTTTTAAGGGAAAATGCTCGGCCTTAATAAATGCTGATTCCGGCTTTTTTATTTTAAGCCCTGGCAATCTTAGTTGATTAAAATGCCTCCCTTAATTATTTATTTGTAAAAAAATATCAGAAGCGACTCGAGCGCAATATATTCAAATTCAAATTATAATTCCACAATCTGTATTCAATATATAAGCAATACATGTTTTTATTGATGGTCAAAAAACTACCACCGGTTCGGAGTTACACTACAGCCGTGCTGGTATGTACAAACTCACTTCATTCATTTGTGAATTTTTTTTTTTTTTAATAGAATAGGAAGGTGGGCGAGCATATGGGCCACCTGATGGTAAGTGGTCACCAAACGCCCTTAGACATTGGCATTGTAAGAAATGTCAACCATCGCTTATAGCCAATGCGCCACCAACCTTGGGAACTAAGATTTTATGTCCCTTGTGCCTGTAATTACACTGGCTCACTCACCCTTCAAACCGGAACACAACAATATCAAGTATTGCTGTTTTGCGGTATAATATCTGATGAGTGGGTGGTACCTACCCAGACGAGCTTGCGCAAAGCCCTACCACCAGTAAATGTTCACAACCAACTTAAGACGATATACTACTTTGATGTGTGTATTCTTGAAATGTTATAATTATTATGGTCAATGTCGCATATCACTTTCTGATATCTCACGACCGTTTTCTGCGATAAGTATCGAGTTTAATCTTGCATAATACCCCTACAGACTTGAGAGGATACTAAGTTTCACTTGAATCGGATGATTACTTTAACATATGAGACGAACAAACATTCATTTTATATATTTAATTATTTTTTACAAAATATTTTATACTAGTTATATTTATACGAGCTCGTTCTAGGGAGGGGGCTGGTATTAGGCAGAGAGAAATAAACAATGTCTTTCCTTGGGGTTCAAACTTGCTTCATACGAAATTTCATCAAAATCGGTTCAGTGGTTTAGCCGCGAAAGCGGAACATACAGACAGAGTAACTTTTGCATTCATAATATTAGAGCTCTCAATCAAGTATCTTAATAAATCTAAAGATTTAAAATATCACTCACTCTGAAAACGTAAGTGAAACGAATTATGCATTGATTATTTTTGGTATGAAACACATTTTTATTATTTTAATGAAAATGCACATCGAAGTCGGTACAAGAATGGTTACGCCATTAGTGCAATAAAACAAGCTGTGTATAATATATTTCAGTATGACATTACTATGTCTAAGGACTACACCAATAAAATTCAAATATAAAGTGCGCATTTAGTTTTATGACGTACGCTGTGACCGCAGGATATATTTATCAGTATGTAAGATTGTTTTTTTTTTAATTTATTTTTTTGTGTGGGTATTCGTTTTAAATGAATTGTAAGTAGATACAGCCTGTTTATACCTACAAGTAAAGGCCGCATTGTCTGTGAAAGAAGAGCCACCCTGTCAGGAGTCAATAGACAGAAGTGATCACTTATCAAGAGGTTGTTACAAAATTTACCTATGTTATATCATATAATTTAGGAAGGCAGGCAAGCCAATGGGCTACCTATTGTTATAGAGAGGAGTTACCTTCATCATTGGCAGTTGGCACTGTTTACAACGCCAATGCTCCTCAACCCATGGGATCAATATGTTTTTATAACCCTCCTTCTTTATTAATTATTAATTACACAAATTACTGATGTGTGTTACTTGATGTTTGGCCATTGAATAATTGATGATATGTGTATTCACATACTGGTGGTAGGGCTTCGTGCAAGCTCGTCTGGGTAGCTACCACCTACTCATCAGATATTCTACTGCAAAACAGCAGTACTTGGTATTGTTGTGTTCCGGTTTGAAGGGTGAGTTAGCCAGTGTAATTACAGGCACAAGGGACATAATATCTTAGTTCCCAAGGATATAAGCGATGGTTAACATTTCTTACAATGCCAATGTCTATTGGCATTGGTGACCACTTACCATTAGGTGGCCCATACGTTCGTCCCTACCTATACAAAAACAAAATCAAATATAAAACTTACACCATTCTTCTCCAGAGACCCGAGACTCCATAGTGTCTAGAAAACGCCAATCTTAATTAAAGTTTTCCGACTCAAGCCCGGGCGAGCACTACTGTTTCTTCTGTTTATAATTCATATCCTGTATCCAAGCCTGTACGTGTAACAGCATTGGAGCAGCGTGATGAAATAAGTTCCAAACCTTTTCTACCTCTGCCCAACGCATTTACTTTATTTTTTTTATTACTTTAACTTCGTTTTATATACTTACATTGTTAACATATTTCCTATTCTGTGACCGACGACACCTAAACATTTCAATAGCTGTTTATTGGGCTACAATAGGATAACAACTATTCGATGATCGGATTTAGTGCCTCAGTTACGTTCTAAGCATATACAAGTTATATAGTATATATACAAGTGATATAATATATATAAATATAAAAGTTATTAAAAGAAAGTTAAACCATTCCCTATGACAATAACGGTATGTTAATTTTTATTCTATCTTATTTATTGCTTCACTTCGAAGCTTCTACAAATATATAAAGAACACACAGAAATATAGAAACTTGATCGCATTTCGCCTCTAAAGTTGAAATTTCTAAAAATCCTTTTTAGCTTACGTTATAATAAACCTAAATTGCAAATTTCAGACTTTTCTAGGCTAAGTAGGTTTGCCTGTGCGTTGATAGTCAGCCAGGATAAAAGATTTTATAAATGTAGATTATTTTCTCTTATTACATGTTTTTTTCTTCCCGCGTATCTTTTACAAAGCTTGAATGAGTATTACGGAGACAAAACAAATTATATAAAAATGTTTCACGCCTGGTACAAAGAAGCCGGTTACTAAATTCTAATCTTTTAGCTGTGTGTGTGTGTGTTTATTAACATGGATTATCACATACACACATAACCTTGCTTATCATATGATTAACAATGTAACCAAATGCGTAATTTTTTTAGCTTCAAATTTTATATGTATAATGTATATTTGAATAAGTGAAACTTAAACATAGTTCATCCGGTATACGTATTAAATGAAATTAAGCATCTAAATAACTGCTGGACTAAGGCATTCTATTATTATTGTTGTTGCCTCTAGAATGTCATAATTATTTTTTTTATTAATTTATTTATTTGGGAAACAAACAGGATATTTATTCTTAAAACTATAATATTAACTTAAGAACACATACCAGTCTAGTTCACTCTTATAACTAAAACATAATTAGAGCAGAACAAATTAATAATAATAAAAATAATCATGAAAGAAGGGGAAATTTAAATTAAAAAATTAGGGTATTATGGGCTCTAACACAAACTTCCTAAAGTTTGCGATTGATTCCGTAAATATATCTATACTAGGAAATTTAGCGTTATATTCCTTACAAACTCTATATATAAAGGAATTTCGCGTATAATTAGTATTTAAAAAGGGACAAAACAAAGCCTTTTTTCGTGTACGTACATTAGGACATTTGAAACTTAAGCAATTTAGAAAGTATGGTGAATCTATATAATTCCTAATTAATTTAAACAAAAATAATTGATCTCTCAGCGTTCGACGATCAACTAATGGAATGATTTCATTTACTGCACGACATTTAATATTAAGGCATCATATAAATTTCCGTTGAATATTTTCTAACATCTCAATGTATAAATTGTATTATGGATTTTAAATGATATATATAATTATATATTATATATAATATATATTATATATATAAGTAAATATATAATTATATATTTACTTGTTATGTTCGTGTGTGTATATTATCGGTGTTATACATAAAATCCGTATAAAAATACATTACGCAGTTAATACTTATTCAAATACAAAGACAGAAGTCACCGGACTTTGTTTATTACTATTTATAGAAATAAACGAAGCATCTGTTTCTGTTTGAATGATACTCGATCATATCTAATGTAACCTCGTCCTTAATACTTCAACAGTAACAGTAACAGCCTGTTAATGTCCCACTGCTGGGCTTAGGCCTCCCCTCCCTTTTGAGGAGAAGGTTTGGAGCTTATTCCACCACGCTGCTCCAATGCGGGTTGGTAGAATACACATGTGGCAGAATTTCAATGAAATTAGACACATGCAGGTTTCCTCGCGATGTTTTCCTTCACCGTTAAGCACGAAATGAATTATAAACACAAATTAAGCACATGAAAATTCAGTGGTGCTTGCCCGGGTTTGAACCCACGATCATCGGTTAAGATTCACGCGTTCTTACCACTAGGCCATCTCGGCTTCTTACTACTTTTTTCTTAATACTTATTATATAAGAATACTTTAAACGAAAGTGTGTCTACAGCTTTATTCTTTCGATATGTTATTCAACACATAAATAGCTTATGAGTGTTATCCTGAAATTGTTGTTGCATTAAAAAAATTGAAAAGATACCAAACGAAGCGATTTTTTTTAAAAGATTCTATTGTTACTCTATTTATTATATATATATTTGTTTGCGTGAAAGCGCTGATCTCAAAATCTAAAGTCCGATTTGTAAAAGCTTTGTAGTTTAGATAGCCCATTTATATTTAGACTATATCAAGCGACGATCTACAGAGGTGGAGCAGTATCGTTTGAAGCGAATGAAACCGCGTGGGGCAGCTATATAAAATAAAAGTCATTAATATATGTGATCTTTAACAAATACCTAATTAGGCTTTGATAATAAAACATCGGTTTATCGAAGTTCTATTAAGTATATTATTTTAATTAATGTCACAATTAATTAACGATTATTAACGTTCATTAAAATATTTACATAATTGTAATGTATAAACTACAATATTTATTGTAAATGGAAACAGTTAATCTACCTTTTTTATCGCTGGAAATACGCGTTACGCGTTTCCCCCACGGGAACAGTGGGGGGGGGGTTATGAGGCTCGCCGGTGTCCAAGGCGCCGAGTGCGCCCCGAACATCGGAACCCACTAAAAAACCAGCGGTACCCTTTCCGTCTTAACGAGGAGCGCCACGGGAACGCTTTTGCATGCTACCGTGACGTTACAACCGTTAATCTAACTAAGTGATATATTATGTTACTTCAATATTAATACGATGAGTTTTATTTATTAAATGTACAGTAGAGGTATTATATAAGAATAAATAAATTTGTGATATGACAATTATAACAGTTTACAACATTACACGAGTGAGATACAAAGTGAGTCCTTACAGAATAACACGATCATTATTTTTCGGTAAATGTAACATTTAAAGTATATAAGGATTATATTTATATTTTAAGTATACGCATCAAAATAGCGTATCACAATAAGTCAAATTCGACATATCACGAGTGAGATACGAAGTAAGCTCTTACAGAATAGCACTACAGGACGTAATAGCATAAGGGCCGAGATGGACCAGTGGTAAGAACGCGTGAATCTTAACCGATGATCGTGAGTTCCAACCCGGGCAAGCACCACTGAATTTTCATGTGCTTAATTTGTGATTATAATTCATCTCGTGCTTTACTGTGAAGGAAAACATCGTGAGGAAACCTCCATGTGTCTAATTTCACTGAAATTCTGCCACATGTGTATTCCACCAAACCGCATTGGAGCAGCGTGGTGGAATAAGCTCCAAACCTTCTCCTCAAAAAGGGAGAGGAGGCATTTAGCCCAGCAGTGGGACATTCACAGGCTGTTACGGTTACGTAATAGCTGTATAATTATACTTACTCATCTCATCAATATGACTAATAAAATAATAAGGCGAATCTAATTGCGAAACCGAAGGGAAAAACACGTGTCTCAGTCTATGGTCGCTTATAATATGACAACAGGTTATAAAATTAGTAGTTACTGTAATACTGTACCTACTTGTATGTAATTTAAAGATAAATAAGATAAGCGTATATGTAAATTAGTATATTATTATATTATATGTACGCTGGTGGTTTTATATATCAATTTGACTGCATCGTTGGTCTAGTGGCTTGATATAAGGCCGCTGACCCGGAGGTCCTGGGTTCAATTCCCAGGACGGGCCAATGAAAAGTTATTGGGTTTTTCTGTCAGAAAATTCTCAGTTCAGCGTCTGGAAGTTGGAAGTCTTTACACTCCCGTGCCTCGGAAAGCACGTAAAGCCGTTGGTCCTGCGCCTGAACTCTTTCCGGTCGTGTCGGATTGCCGTCCCATCGGATTATGAGAGTTAGGGAATAGAGAGTGCACCTGTGTTTGCGCACACACTTGTGCACTATAATATCTCCTGCGTAGTTGGCTAATCTCTCGTGAGATTGGTCGCCGTGGCCGAAATATATCTGGAGGACATTATTATTATTAATATATCAATATTGCCGCAATACTGCCTCGTTGCTAGATATAAGGTCGCAAGTCCTCGGAAAGCACGTAAAGCGGTTGGTCCTGTGCCTGGACTCTTTTCAGACGTAACGGATTTCCGTCCCATCTGATTATGAGATTGAGAGAGTAGAGGGTGCACCATACTCCTAGCGTTTCGCATTAGTCGCCGTGGCCAAAATCGATCCGGCGGACATTATTATTATTATTGCCGCAATAGCCCAGTGGATTGCACATTGGCGTGGTACAATAAGCTAAATATTCTTAAAAAGAGATGAGGCAATTTATCAATGAGACATTTTTTTATACATTTTCTAAACAGAATCGCCAACATTATTGATTAAATTTAAACTGCGAAGTGACCTAGAGAACATTTTATGTCTTATAAAGAATCTTTTGATCTTGTTTACAGCGTGCTCGGTCAAGTTTAAGGCGATTACGCGCTTCATGTAATCGATAAAAATAGTGTTACACTAATCACTAACAGTCTTATAAGTTAATGTTCGGTTCGAATAGACTCGTTATTGTGAATAACAAGACATTAAAAACGTTCTTATAAGTATCATCTCATGTATATGTAGCTGCGTAATTTAGTCATCGTGGTATATAGGGACGAAGAAAATCGTTTTCTTAAGAACAGATGGTATTAATACCATCTATATATCAAATAGATACTAAGCGGGTATCATCCTAGAGATAATTCTAGCTATTGTTGCTATTATTCTTAAATTAAAATTTGCTCATTATATTAATTAATATCTTTATTTAATTCGATTAATTAACTTCATTTCGATTCCATTGCGATAAAATAATAATTTCTTAGTAGAATTGGCCTCGGATTGCGTATGTACTGGATCACTATATACTTATATAATAAATATTTTCTATCACGTTATATATAACAGTTATATCAAGGATTATCTAAGAAACATTATTTACTATGTTTGTACATAAGAACTGCACTTCATTACACATATGATTTCCTTGTTACAGGGCGTTTCCTTTATAGGATGGCATCAGAGAACCAAATTAGAAAGAGTGCTCCTCGTAACATGTGCCATCCTTCTCGTCGCGATACTATTGACCATATCTGTGCTGCTCACTCTACGTGGTCCGTCGTATATACCAGTACCACCGTGCTACCAACCTGAAAATAAAGGTAAGAATTGAAACTAGTACATACATAAAAGGGTTAATTTCAAATGGATGATAATTTGGGTAAACATCAAATTTTATTATTTAATCATTAATAAACGCTTATATAATAACGCTTTTTTATGTAAGTCCTATATATGTAATCCTAACTAATATTGTAATCGCGAAAGTGAGCTTGTTTGTTTTTTAATCTTTCGCTTATAAGCTACTCAAACGATCATCATGAAATTTTGCATAAACATTCTCATTGGTACAGAAAAGCTCATAGTGTATCTTACACCTGCACAAACACCTCCCTCAAACGTGGGCGAAGCCTCGGACCGAAAGTAATATTTGATAAAATCGTATAAGCGATATCTATTTAGGTATTTTTTTACTGAAACTAATGACGTAATAACTAATTATTTAACAGTAACAGCCAATTTTTGAGGAGAAGGTTTAGAGCTTATTCTACCACGCGGTACCGATGTGGTTTAGTGGAATACATATGTGGCAGAATTTCAGTGAAATTAGACACATGCCGGTTTCCTCACGATGTTTTCCTTAACCGGCAAACCCAAGAGCAATTAGTGGTGCTTGCCCGGGTTTGAACTTTGGATTATTATCACAGAGCCATCTTGACTTTTTTAACAGAAGTGAAAATATTATTTTCATTTTATATTAGCATTTTTGAAACATTCATATTTTCAGGCCCCTTTTCAGTCGAAGGTCTGGTAGCCTCTGATACTGACACGGCCTTGATAAATATTTTAATAATCTTTTCATATTTCGACCGTAATCATATTTAATGTTGCTAAGTCACGAAGTATAGAAGGAGGAAATGGTAATTGAGATAAAGGAAATGATTTTTACCGACAGTAATCATAAACCACATAAGTAAATTTGATCACAATTCTCGATTTTTTAAATATTTAATTACATAATTATTCACATTAAAGCTTTAAATAAATACAAATAAAAATACTTACTGTACAAGTTTTGACCGCATAGAATGGTGACAAAAATAATAGCAGCATTTACCCTTAGAATCGCAAATTTTCTTCTAGATTATATATACACAGGAAAAAATATCAAGACAGCGCGATTTAGAAACGCGAAATATACATTTAGCGCCATCTATCAATAGGATAAGAAATGTATTTATCATGATATATACGATTACGTAAAATTATGTCTAATTTAGATGGAGACAACATAACAATATATTTTATTACGTCGTAAAGCGACGGGCCAAGTGAAATATAATCGAGCCTCGGGGTTGGTTCGAAGGCCATCGCAGTGTCGACTCTCCCTGTCTTTATGAGATCACGTTACACGAAAATTTAGACCTTTTTGTATTCTGATATGATAATAAGTACAATTATTTCTAGTCCAATTTGTCAAAATGTCGTACTAAATCGGAAAAAAAACATGGGAATTGTTTTTATAATGGATTAACCGTTTTATAACCCTCTTTGCTACGCGTTTTTTTTAATCTAATGTTTATTTTAATACAGATAAGCTTTAGAAACATTTCTATTGACTGATGAAATGTTTAAAATAAAATCGAAATATAGAGGACCAGGCGACAATAGGCTGGCTTTTAAAGTAATTTTTATTATGCTATGTACATTTCCATTCGATATATTGTAGTATATAACAAGCTTAATTTAATTCCATCCAGTCAGTACGTGAATGAGTAATAAATAACCAAATACACGACCATTTCGCATTTCTAATATATTTTTATTTCTTTTTCCGCGGCTTCGTCTGCGTCTGAGGGAGGTATTAAGTGACATAATATGTCGTTTTCTGCACCCCTAAAAACGTGGATGTGAAAATTTCAGAATGATCGGATGAATAGTTAAGACTTGAAAGCGTAGCAAACAAACATACAAACTCAATTTAGTTAAATTGGCTTACGATTAATTTTGTTTAATCTCGTTTATTCTTTATTATATCAGTTGGTGATACTCCATACAAACAAATAATTATTATTGGATGTAATTGTTCATTGTTCAGTCTATATCGATTTTTTGGGCCCAACCCATTAAAAGCCGATCCCAGTAACTTTATAGCCTTATTACAAATGTAAACCAATTGACCCGAAAGGCTAGACTAGTGCAGAGTTGGCGACACCGCCCACATAGCTATAATTTTAGAGCTTTGTATATTACATTCAATGTGATGTAATACACGGTAATTTTACTTAGTGGTAAGGCTTTGAGCATGCCCGTCTGTATAGGTACCACACACATCACACATTCTACTACCAAATACCATTGCTTAGTATTGTTACGTTCCGGGGCGGGTGAGTGAGCCATAACATAACATCTTAGTTTCCAAGGTCGGTGGCGCATTGTAAGGGATGATTAATATTTCTTGCGGTGCCATTGTTTATGAGCGGTGACTTATCATAATGTGGTCCGTTTTCCCTTTTGCCTACTGGTATATTTCATTTAAATTAGTCAATCTTGCCTGAAATATAATAATACGTCTTTCTTCAATGAACAATTGAGAAAAATTAGCGATATATCATGGATCAAATTATATAGTCTGTTTAAATAATAATATCGTACTGTACGTATACTCTGGTTTACTATCTTAAGTGTACGATGACTAAGATTAAAACTTCATTATTTATTTAACACTGTTGTTTACCTGATTGTAATATAACAGCGCACAGTAAAACCGACCAATTTGTTATGCTGATTATAAGTTATAATTAAGACTAATATACTGTTTGTAAATATGTATAATATGTTTGCATTTTTTACGTAAACATTGACTTGACTTATGCGGTTCTTAAAAGTGATTTTAAGTTAAGTAATTTTTAGTTTTCGACTAGCTATCTGACCTGGCTTCGGATAGATTATTGTCTACATAAAACATTTTTAATCGTTATACATATTACTCTAATGGTTTACAGGGCTCACGTCAGTGAAGCTCCCAGTCATCATGATCTTTTCCGACATCTTCAACATTTAAGGTCATATTTCAGCCATATTTCACAAAATCCAATGACCTATATCTTCCTCATGAATCACTCCATCCATTGGTGGAAACCCTATGAAAATCCGATCAGTAGTTTATGAGATTATGGCGTTCTGACACACAGACAGATGCGACGGGGGACTTTTTTTATAAAATGTAGTGATATTCTCTGTGAACAGGAAGCTGGTAGAGCAAATGACTTATGGCATGACTTAACATTAATTTTAAAAACCTTATTATACATAAATTAAGCCATTGAGCCGGTCTAAACTCCTGCTAACATTAAAAAAGTGTCTGAATAATCTTGTGCTATTTTTAGCGCACACATAAATACCAGTTAAACAATTACTTTTTTACTAACTTTTTTTTTTTAATTCTTACACATATAAATCGTAAAGTGACTGAAGTTCTTGAAACTTTCAGAAGAAAGCAGCGTGTGTTTGTCTAGTTCTTGTATTTACACGGCCAGTGAAGTTATAAGAGCTCTTGACGAAAATCAGGATCCATGTGAGGATTTCTACGACTTCGCGTGCGGTGGTTGGATCAGAAACAACCCAATACCCGAGGGTAAATCCAGCTGGGGAATCTTCAGTAAGATCGAACTTCAGAATCAACTTATCATCAGATCGGCAATAGGTGAGGCTTTTGATTTTATATAACACGTAATACAAGTATAAATAATTCAATAAAAAAAATTGACATAATTAAAATCATAAAATTATGTGGCGTACCGCAAGGTGTTATTTTAGGTTCTTAATTGTAACTACAATTACACTTCACTATCTTTACCCCTTCGTCGAATGGAACAGGTTATAGACATCATTCTCATTTTGGATTAACAAACAATACAGCGAACTTCGTTTATTCCATTGTTTTTAATTTGATCGATATATTATTTACCAGTTACGAGATAAACATATGTTATTTACAAAATCTGAAATGAATTAACATCTTTACTCCCAAATATATACTATAAACTGTTTGACTAATACATTATATATTATTGTTAAATATTTTGTTACTTTATTACGACAATTTTCGACTCACGGCGGTTTATTTTTATAGTATTAGTATATTAATGCTAATTACCTTACCACATCAACGATTATCAGAAAAATTAAGTGAATATTTTGAAGCATATCTCATTCAAAGTAACATCGTTATAAGGCCTATAATAGAATTGCACATGCGTAAAAAGGTTTGTACGGTATCGATTAGAAAGTCTTCACACTAAATTTGCCTTTTTGACAAATGTATGTTACAGGTGATATTCCTGTATATTGATTTTTAAGAGGTGTTGATTGTATTAATATATTCAATTACACACACATATATAATATATAATTTCCTGTGTTTATTAAACTGCTAATCTTATATACTTTTATTTGATGTTAATATAATATTCGATGTAATTGAAAAAATAAATCAGTAACAAGGAAATTTGAGAAAATTTATATTTTAGAGACTCAAAAAAGATTTTTTATTGCAGAAAAGATAAACATAACTGATCCATCAGACGCAGAAGCAAAAGCACGTGTATATTATGACGCTTGTATAGATACGAACGAAACGATAGAGAAATTAGGAGAGAAGCCGCTGGTGAATATTATTAAAAAATTAGGTGGATGGCACATACTACCAAACACTTTGATCAAACAGCACAAGTGGGACTTACAGAAGTTGCTTCAAGATGTGCAGAACACGTAAGACCTAATTCTTTTTTACTGGTGGTAGGGCTTTGTGCAAGCTCGTTTGGGTAGGTACCAACCACTCGCCAGATATTCTACCGCAAAACGGCAGTACTTGGTATTGTTGTGTTTCGGTTTGAATGGTGAGTGTGTCAGTGTAATTACAGGCATAAGGGATATAACATCTTAGTTCCCAAGGTTGGTGGCACATTGGTGATGTAAGCGATGGTTAAAATTTCTTACAATGCCAATGTCTATGGGCGTTGGTGACCACTTACCATCAGATGGCCCATATGCTCGTTCGCCTTCCTATTTTATAAAAAAAACTACTACACATTGAAAACCAATGACTGATAAGCCAGTGGACTTTAAATAAGATTGCAGGTTCAAATCTAAGCGTACAGCACTAAGTCCCTACTAGCATTCATAAGTCATACCGTGCTAAGCGATATATGTAAACATCGTGAGTCCAATATTTGGAGGAATATCGGAATATAAATAAAACTTAAATAGCATCTCAGAACGATAATAATTACAATAATAGCATATAGAAATTACCGTGTACTCTTAATACTATTTTATTTGAAATGTTAACGATAACAATGGAACTGTTTATATTGTTTATAACAAGCAATAAATGCTTCGTATTAATTTACGTTGCTTTAGTAAACTCGGGATTCTTATATTCATCACAATATTTTAACTTGTTAAAGAAATATTACCGTAACAGCCTGTGCATGTCCCACTGCTGGGCTAAAGGCCTCTTCTCCTTTTTTGAGGTGAAGGTTTGTAGCTTATTCCACCACGAGGTACCAATGCGGGTTGGTTGAATACACATGTGGCAGAAATTCAGTGAAATTAGACAAATGCAAGTTCCCTCACGATGTTTTCCTTCACCGTAATGCACGAACTGAATCATAATCAATTTAGCACATGAAAATTCAGTGGTGCTTGCCCGGGTTTGAACCCACGATCATCCGTTAAGATTCACGCGTTCTTACCACTGAGCCATCTCAGCTCATCAAGAAATATTAACAAGTACAAAATCTCTATATTTTTTCAGAGATGCTTGGTCGATATTATATATTTGATTAATCGTCTTTTTCAGTTACAACTTAGGTGGTCTTTTTAATTGGGCTGTCACAGAGGATGACAGGAATTCATCAAAACACGTCATTGTTGTAAGTTTCTTTTTATTTATCTCATTTGCAAGTTTTGCATAGTATTGATAAGATCTTTTATGTAATTCGTTCTTGAAGATCTTGGACTTAGTAAACACTAACACTAAAATTAAGAACAAAAAAAAACTTTTCAAAAATAGAATACGATACTTTTACCGATGTCAGTTTTACCGGTAAACAACTGTATTGTACAGGTTGAATAAGAAGAAACATAACGTCTAAGAATCTTATCCTCCTTGTGCCTCTATGGATGACCATATACTATCAGGTGTTCTAATTACTCGTATTCCAATTCCTAAAATGAATAAAAAATGTAATATGTTTTTAATTTCACAGCTCGATCAAGGTGGTTTAAATCTTCCCACGCGCGACAATTATCTCAACAGGACGGCACATAAGAAAGTTCTCGACGCATACTTAGATTATATGACCAGAATTTGCGTTCTATTGGGAGCCAATAAAACCGAAGCACGTGCGCAAATGAACAAAGTAATACTCTTCGAATCTGAATTAGCTAATATAACAATTCCCGCAGAAGATAGAAGAGATGAAGAAGGATTATATAATCCGTATACAGTGAAACAGTGGCAGAAAGAAGCGCCGTTCCTAAATTGGTCTATGTTCTTTAACGATGCGTTCAAACTTGTTAATAAAAGCGTAAGTCCATTGTATGAAAATATTTAAAAAAAATTAAAAAAAAATTATATGGTTTTCGTTAATCTAATTTGTATTGCAGATACCTGATAACGAAAGAATAGTCGTATACGCTCCGGAATACTTTAAAAATCTGACAAGAATTTTGAGAAAATACAGTAAAACGGAGGAAGATCAAAAGTAACTTATTTTTTTTTTGTAGTCATATTTAATTTTATTTCTCAATATAATCCCATTTGTAGTATGTAATCAGATTGTCTTACAAAAGAATAAGATTTTAGTATTATTTCGAGTTATCTGAATTTCTACTTCAATAAATATACAATAATCTTAAATGTGAATAATTTTGCAATCATTTAATATTTTGATAGATTTAGCGCTTTCAGTGATCATTAACTATGTTTATTATTTCATAAATTTCAGGACGCTCACCAGCTACATGATGTGGCAGGTGTCCAGATCTCTCTCCACCTATTTGTCCAAGTCCTTCCGAGATGCCACCAAGATTCTAAGGAAGGCCCTCTTTGGTTCTGAAGGCACGGAGGAATCTTGGCGTTATTGTGTTACTGATACAAACAATGCTATTGGTAAGCCTAAAATATATGTTTACCTGAAGAAAATTGATTCGAGAGGACAATCTTTTTGTCAAATTAGTGTAGTTCAGTGCTTGCATGCGATACTATTAAAGGAACCTTCAATTTTCTCATAAAAAGCTTTAATCTCGATTCAGTAATTTGATTTGTTTGTATACAAATAAAAACACAATATATATATCCTTTTGGAATCCGCCGTTCTCTTTAACTTAAAAATTCGGTGAAGGTAAACAATCTCCAAGTCATATAATAATTTAAAATCTCAATTATGTCAAAAGAAGTATTATATAGCAGTTTAACCATTTTGTGCAATATATATGGAGTTATGTTATTTCGATTATGAATTGTCACTAGTTCTCAGTAAGTTGGTCATGAGCGTAACTTATTAATTACTCTTGAGCTACTTATTTAAAAAATACAGAGAGAGGGGTAAATTTGTAACGTAAATTAATTTATTATATATAGGCTTCGCTGTGGGAGCAATGTTTGTCCGCGAGGTATTTCACGGTGAAGCGAAGACGCAAGGTGAAATAATGATAGATAATATACGAGCAGCGTTCAAAAAACATCTCAAAGACCTGGATTGGATGGACGCTGAAACAAGAGAGGCAGCTGAAACGAAGGCTGATGCTATCACTGACATGATAGGTAATATATACTATTCACATTAATTATATGATTCACTATTTAAGGCAAACTTTTGTATCGGACAGCAATGTCGTACAAACTTTTGTACGTAGAGAATAGTTATACAAATATTCAGTTCAATAAGCAGTGGATCAACACCACTTAGTGACCATTGTATTTGATAAAAATGTAATGTATTAAAATATGATTTTTCAGGGTTTCCTGATTACATATTAAACAAAGAAGATTTAGATAAACAGTATGAAGAGTTGGAAGTCAAACCTAATGAATACTTCGCTAATAACATTGCTTTCAACGTTTTTAGTCTCAAACATGACCTCAGCAAACTGGATCAACCTGTTAATAAAACCAAATGGGGTAAATATTATGATTATATCCGGATATTTTACTGGTGGTAGGGCTTTGTGCAAGCCCGTCTGGGTAGGTACCACCCACTCATCAGATATTCTACCGCAAAACAGCAATACTTGATATTGTTGTGTTCCGGTTTGAAGGGTCAGTGAGCCAGTGTAATTACAGGCACAAGGGACATAAAATCTTAGTTCCCAAGGTTGGTGGCGCATTGGCTATAAGCGATGGTTGACATTTCTTACAATGCCAATGTCTAAGGGCATTTGGTGACCATTTACCATCAGGTGGCCCATATGCTCGTCCATCTTCCTATTCTATAAAAAAAAAAAAATTATTTTGGGTAGGACAGCAAATGAGTGACCTCGTGGCATATATACACCAGCATGAAGTACAAACCACTTCATCTTCAATGAAACATTGGATTAGAATTTATGTCGATGCTAGTACACACTGGCTCACTCACCCTTCCAACTGGACGTAAAATCAATGTTCTATTTGAGTGTAATGTTACTTTATCATGTCTATCTATTCGATTTCCGTTACGGTGGCTATTATTTATGAAAACTGTCAACTGGCTAGGAACTATAATATTGAACAAATGTGTCAAATAGTTGACGCTCTATTCTCTCTTTCTCATCATCTGATGGGACGGTAATCTGACACGACTGGAAATAGTTCAAATGCAAGACTAACGACTTGAGGATTAATACCAGAGCCACCTCCCAAGCTTTGGTCTGCAGCTGATGATTTCTCAAAAGAAAAACGCTTAGTCCGTTTTGGCTTAAACAGTTTTTAACTTTGGTCATGTGTTAAGCACGCTTTAATTTAATTGCCTACTTTTTTTAGGAATGACTCCATCCACAGTCAACGCATATTACACACCGACGAAGAATCAAATAGTTTTTCCAGCCGGTATTCTACAGCTACCGTTCTATGATGGCGATAATCCGAAAAGTGTCAATTATGGAGCTATGGGAGTCGTTATGGGACACGAATTGACACACGCTTTTGACGACCAAGGGCGGGAGTATGATAGGTAAAAAGCTCTATTACTTTAAATTGCAGATACTTTTCTTATTTAGAATTTTGTTGCTTTTTTTCAATAGTTTCCTTCAAACTCATGAAATAATAATGAATTTTATTTTTAAAAAAGCAGATATTTAATATTTTATTATGAATAAATACCGATCTATTGGGTTTGTATTTTTTAGGTTTGGTAACCTTAATCGTTGGTGGAACAACGCAACTATAGGTAAATTTAAGCACCGAACTGAATGCATCCAAGAGCAGTACTCGAAATACAAGATGGAAGGACAAAACTTAAATGGCAAACAAACTCTCGGTAAGTGGCAATTATAAAATGATATAATAGTATAATTTATTTTAAAGCATATTAACTAAAGTTTGCTATTTATAACAATAGAAAAAAAATATTATTATATAACTTTTAGTTTATCGATAATTCTTATAATAATATATATTCTATTGACGGGCCGTTGGCGTGGTTGGTAGATACTTGCCTTTCACGCTGAAGGTTTTGGGTTCGATTCCCACCCAGAACAGACATTTGTGTGCATAAACATATCTGTTTGTCCTGAGTCTGGTGTAATTATCTATATAAGTATTTATTTATAAAAGAAAAGTAATACTTGTAGTATATCAGTTGTCTGGTTTCCATCATACAAGCTCTGCTTAGTTTGGGATCAGATGGCCATGTGTGAATAATGTCCCAGGATATTATTATTATTATAAAATACGTAGTTGGACGAGCAAATAGGCCTGATATAAAGTGATCACCACCGCCCATAGTCATTGGCGCTGTAAGACATATTAACCATTTCTGGCAAACGCCAATGCGCCACTAACCTTTTTGACTACTTGATGACTTATTTATATCCGCCACAGTGGCAAAATCGGTCTGGAGGACATTATTATTATGTCCCTTGTGCTTTTAATTGACTCACTCAACCCAGAACACAGCAATATTAAATAAAGCTGTTTGCTCGTAGAATACGTGATGAGTGGGTGGTACCTACCCAGACGGCTTTTCACAGAGCCCTATACTATTATAGTCTTAGTATTACATGAACATTTTCATTTTCAGGTGAGAATATCGCAGACAATGGCGGTCTCAAAGCGTCATTCCACGCCTACCTTGAATACAGCAAGAACGCTAAAGTCAATCTTACATTACCCGGATTGAAATACAACCACCGTCAGTTATTCTTTATATCATTCGCACAGGTACAAACAAAAATCTTACTATTTTCCTAAAATAATCGATTTTAATCTGAACCAGCCTAACCGAACCTTGTCTCAACTGTATATAAGTACTTAATTTTTTCCCATTTATATAACCATTATAATGTAGTGGTCTCAGTAATGAACCATGAGGCACACCATGACAATATAAATACTATCGAATTTAATAAAGCTGTTTAATATCGTGAACGATTTTTCGGTAAGGTATTGTTCTTTCATAGGACAATTAGTATTTTAAGGAGAGGAAGGTGTCATTTTGACATTTGTATCATTGAAAATAACAATATTCAGCGCAGCGGTTAGAACGCGTGAATTTGAACCGGTGATTGAGGGTTCAAACTCAGGCACCCACCACTGATTTTTTATGTGCTTCATTTGTGTTTATAATTCATCTCGCGCTGCAATCAGCGTGTGTCTAATTTCACTGTTCAAAGTTCAATAGTTTCAACGTTCTGTCATATGTATATCCACCAAACCGCATTGGAGTAACGTGGTGGAATAAGCTCCAAACTTCAACTTTTTAGAAAGCCTTTTTAGAAACTTTTTGGCCCAGCCCATCCTTAGCCCAGCAGTGGGACAATCGAAGCTTTAGATAACTAATGATTTACACAAAATTATTATAAAATATTATTCTCACAGTCTGTTGTAATTCAAATATATTTTACGGACCTTAACGTTAAACATCATTTGAATTTAGAATTTGTATATATATACATACACAATTTCAGGTGTGGTGTTCAGCTATGACCAAAGAATCTACGAAGATGCAAATCGAGAAAGATGATCACACTATCGCGAAGTATAGAGTAATAGGGCCAATATCGAACCTTCCAGACTTTTCGCGCGAGTTCAACTGCTCTGTAGATTCGAAAATGAATCCTAAGTACAAATGTGAGGTATGGTAAACCAAAAGCCATGGTGTAAATAACGCTTCGGCTACGCTGATTACGTACAGTGTAATGCATACAAAATTTTAAAAATTGAAAACATAGATTAAACAAAATTTACAAATTATTGCAAATCATAATGGAGATTGTTTTTTTTTTAAATCGTCAATTTCATATTAAAACTATTAATAAAGTGCCAAATAATCTATGTTTCAATTAAATAAAATTTTAATAGTGAGTTGCCAGAGCTTAGCTATGTTAAAACGGGTATATTGTAGATTGTAACGATGATTTATACTTAAGAACAACCAGCGTCTAGTTTTGTCTATGGTTTTCAAATTTGTAGATCTGTATCAAACGAGATCTTTGACAGATAGTTTAACAATTGCTTGTTCGAAAAATAAGATTTATTTTAAGTAAAAAGGCAATCTGAAATGTTACAATTTATTGAATGTTTACACGATATCGTGTTTGTTTATTAAACTTTATACCGATTATTTCTATGAGAGATTACTATTTTTACAATTTAAAGATAAACCCTCTTGAGAATAGCAAGATGAATTGACTCTAGTGATGATCTTGTCTGTATTAGATTTATTTTAATGTTAATTGGAGTTGGAATAGTTTGTTTTTTTTTTAACAGTTTTTGCATCTATTTTTGTTTATTTAATGCAATGCACAAATTAGATAATAAAATTATTTATTATTTTATTTGATATACATTACCTTATACTAAATAGTAATCTCAAATGGATATAATAGTCTTGAAGTAGCTGGTATCTTTTTTTAATGGAAATATTTTCATATTAACAAATCATTTAAACGGACCAACTGAACTGAGTAGTAACAATAATTTGCCTTCAAACTTCAATAGCTTATTGGATATAATATGTAGATGTTTTTATTGTATTGATACAGGTTTACGTGATAAGTGCGAAGTTTATTTATTAGTTCGTAACATTTATATTTTTACTAAGTTATTATATCAAATAAAGTTTATTTTTAAATAGTTTTCTTTATATGTTCGCCGCACAGCATTATATATTATAGTGTTCGTCTGTATTTAATCATTATAATTGTAGTTCCTTTTTTTATTAGATAAATATAAAAGTAGATATTGTGTGATATCATTGTGTATTCATGTGCTTAAATTTGTAATGTGTGCGTCAATTGAATTTGACGCTTAGATGCGTCAATGTCACGCACAAAAAGCTCTAGATTATAAACAACAAAAAAATAAAAGAATTTAGATTTTATTTATTTTATTGTAAAATATTTAAATTAAATCCATCCACGTTTTAAAACTATACAAAATAATAAGAGTTATTGTATTTGTTTGTTTTAAGAGTATTAGCGAAACAGTAAAAAACGCTTTTATTATTAAAAATATATGTCTTCATAATAGTTATTTTAAATGTTAACATACATGTATTATATTAATATGCATTATTGTTAAATAATAATATTGATTATATTATAAACAAATACTAATTTCTGATATATCAACTAATATTACATTATCTGAAAGGATTTTATTGACAGTTATATGATTTGATTTAAATGAAGGAATCTCGTAATTCGTTTGAGTTGTAATATTGAAATGTTTATTTTATGTTGTATAACATTAAAATAGAATTTAATTAAAATGTAAAAAATATACCCGACTACAGAATGGATAATAACAAAAGGAAAACCCTTTTTGACAGGTTTTAAAAATTGGCTACACACGTCATTTAACATTTTTTGTGACGTCATATAATCATTAGCGTTTAATTGGTGGTAGAGATTAGAAATTAATTATCAGCCGGTAAAAGTGCACCTTTTAAATAGTCTTCTGTTTTAGGTAAAAAAGATCTTAATATGTATATCGTTGTACTTGTCTACCCTGTAGTTGGGCAATATGTCATAAAAGCTGATTATAGAGTTGACAATAAGATTCAACTTTCTTCATCTTTATACAAATATCACATTCTCACCGTTCTTCCTCTTTCATAGTTTATTAAGTATGTACAAGTAGCATTAAAGTAAAAAAAATATATATCATATTAATTACGTCGCGAAATTAAAGGTTTTTGTTATTTCTTTCAATATGAAATGCTTATAATACATTGCATTGTCACGTGATTCAAATCTTTTTATACAAACATTATTGATGTTTAAAAAAAATTGAATTAACGTGCCAGGCTTATTAAGAATAATTTTATTAATATTTATATCTCGGTTGTCTATTTATTATAACACTTATATTTATTTGTTAGTATATTTAATTTTGTAAATCAATATATCAGTTCAATTTTACGCATACTTAAATTATTTATTAGCCGTGCCTTTACATATACCTATTTTAAAGTCATAAAACAACCAGCATTTAGTAGCTAGAACCATTTGTATTAGTAGGTGTTGTATTTAATGTTCACAATGAGCCATTTAAATGACAAAAAACAATTTCTATTCTTTTTTTTTCGGAATTGACATGTTGCTGTTAGCCCGAATGGCTTTGGCCCTTTATTCTTCTTCAATCTACTTTTTTTTATAGTCCTAACTGTCATTTCAACTCATATGTCAGCTGTCAAACTCTTTTAAAGTTATGTTTGCTTTTAAATGGCTCTAATTAATATTGAATATATTTAAAATTATTATATATAATATTAATTAATATGAACAACAGATTTTAAACAGTATTAGTGTTACGGTTTTATATAATAGTAGATGATATCATAAGATATTTATTTGCAGTACTTGCTATTAAGTATAACTAGTCATTAATCAACAAAATTATAATATTTATCGGTGACTGTAATCAGTGGCGTAGCTATCATAGAATAAGGCGGCACAATACACCGGGCTATCCTAAGTTGATGGCCCCTAGGGGCATCATATCAAATAAATATTAACAATACCAACTTTCATACTTATTCTAACTCATTATTCATATATTTTATATTACTAGTAATCTAACATTTCTGTACTTTGGCGATATTTATACCAATCATGTATTGATGGCTGACACTGCACAGCGGCCTTTATCCACCTAGCTGCGCTACTGACCGTAATATCAATGTAATCTTTAATTTGTTCTTTATATTAAATTAAAAAACAAAACTACAATTACTATGAATATATGTTTGGACACAATCTATAAACGATACTAATTTGAAAGACATCCTTAACTCTTCACATTTAAAAGATATAATTTTCTTTTCCTAATTATAATCACATGAAGTCGATCCAGACTGTATCCTTTACACAAAATCACAGGAATACAAAGAAAAAATATTTGGCTATAAAATAACTCATAAAGTCATTCACAACAAGTATTTATCACAAACAAGTAATTAAATTATGTAATTTTTAGTTCTGTCAAATTCGTTTATAGATTGTATACAATAGAATCGACATTTCATTATTTGAACCCAGTTAAGTTAGAAAAGTTAAGTTTTATAAGAATTTTTAAACACAATTATTTTAGATGCATTAAATTTTTGTTTTAATTGTGATTGATTCAAATAAATGGTTAAGAAATACATTTCTTTTTATTATTTATTAAAAGTGTTTAGTATTTAAAGTGTATATATGTCTTTATAATTTATATTTATTCGAGTAATAGTCAAATCTTATGGAATATGCAAATCCATTACTCCTTCTATTGGAATAGGGTTTACAGGGATTAATACGTATTCAAGGTATATGATCACACTGCTTTTAGTGTGAGACTATTAGTTTTCAGCACGTGGAGTATAGGGCACTTTAGATTCATATTTTAAGTAATAATATGTCATAAAACATAACTGTTCACTATACTAATCTCTACTATATATTACATAAAAAATAGTTTTGTTTTTTTAATGGGTATTGGTTATTAACAGGACTACCGTATAATGTTTTCTGACAATAATTATAAAATTATATATCGGTAGTTATGTAAAATAACTAAACAAAAATTTTCTTACTACAACATGTTATATTGTTATTAAAATAAATAACGTATTTTATAAAAATTTTATACAGGTCACCTTTAATAATTATGATTGCTTATATTTCAGATATATCTATAGCCTTTTTTTTCTTTACGCTGGACGCGTTACGGGAACTGTGGGGGGGTACGTTAGGGCTCGCCGGTGTCCAAGGCGCCGAGTGCACTCCGAACATCGGAATACCCACTAAAAAACCAGCGGTACCCTTTCCGTCTAAACGAGGAGCGCCACGGGATCGTTTTCGCATGCTACCGTGACGCTCTGACGGCCGGCCCGCCGGGCCTAGATATATCTATAACCTATTCCAACCACAGGAGGAATATATACATATACAACTTTACCATTAAATTGACGCATTATTTTTGGTTGAGATCGAATTTTGTATTTGCCTTGTTATTTTATGTATATGTATTATTTTTATAATAATCTTTAGTTTTATTTTACCATCGTATTATGTGACATAAAAAGGGGTATTACATTTCCACCGCCGTTTTTCATTAAACGGTTAACTTTGTTGTTCTTATTCTAAGAAACTAAAAGATGTTGAAATTTTGATCTTATTGAAAAATGAAGAACAATTATTAGTTTAGATCAAAGCGGCCTCAATTTTCTCAATTTGGTATTGGTATTTATACAAAGTCAAAATTCCAAAGCAAGTTTACGTAAAATGCGCGAATGCACTTTTTTTAGTTCGTATATTGAACTACAAGTACTATACAGTGCTTACTAATTTGAATAGAAAAAATACAATACTATATTTTAAACAGTGATTTAGTCCATAACGGCGTCATTTTATTTTATATTTGCATGAATTAACTATAAAAAATTCACATTAAAAGGCATAAAACTACTAAGAACGTTCTGTTCGAGCGTGCTCCTGAATAATTAATTATTATTAAGAAAAAATTACCAAAATTGACGTTATTTCATAAAGAATATATATTTTTTAAATTATTTTAATAAATATCTAATTAAAAGACTTTTAAAAAAACATAATTACAAAGTCTAAAATGCTAAAAAATGCAATGCGTTGGGTAATGGAGAAATGGGCATTCGAATTCAGTACTGCGCAATCGCTAGAGGTAGGATCAATTTTTAAACTCCAAACCACTCCACACAATAGAGCGTAAACTGTATAGTGCGCCTACCTATTGTAGATACTAGATCATTTAATTTTTTTTTAAACCAAGGTAAATAGTTAAATATAAGCAATCTCAATCAAAAGAATTAATAAAAACACTTATCTAATGATCTTAAAAAAAACTAAAATATAAAGGTAATACAAAACTATATAAGAAACAATAGCTCTACGGCTTACGAACCGCACACAAGTCCCAGGTTGGGCTATTATCACAATTACAAGCACAAGCTTTATGTTTAATTGGAGGAGTAAATTACTAAAATTCCTAATTTTAGTAAATTCCTTTAATGGGGATTACTATTATTCTAAAAAAAATAGTATAATAATGTATACGAGGAAAGCCGCGGGAGGGATAGGACTGCACTAGCAGTAGCAGCAACTCGAATGCACTCAAACTCAATCACTGAACACACTTAAATCACTCAGTGAAAAACACTGAAATTTCACAAAAAAATAATCTTTTATGGATTTTGAGATATCTGCCTTGCCTTTACGAAGACGGGACTGCATCCGTGCGGACGGATGATGTTTTATCTGAAGACTTTCATCCCAGCGCTGGAGTTCGCCAAGGATGCATAATATCATCGTTCTTGTTCAATGCTTACACAGAACCGGTAATGCGCATTGCGCTTGAGGACTGGAGTGACGGTGTTGCAGTTGGTGGGCGCAAGATTACGAATTTACGCTATGCCGACGACACGACCCTGTTTGCGTCTGACGCGGTTCATATGGAAGGATTGCTTCTTAAAATGGAGCGCGTATGCCAAGAATTCGGATTAATGCTTAACCGCAGTAAAACGAAGATGATGATTGTAGACCGGGCGAAAAACAACTCGCCCGAGATCACTCAGAACTGTGAGGTCGTCTAATCCTATATATATCTGGGAGCTTTAATATCGAATAATGGCGGATGCGTAGATGAGGTCAAGCGACGTATGGCAATTACAAGAACTGCAATGGAGAGGCTGAAGAAAATATGGAGGAACAGAAACATTACCAAAGCAACCAAGATCCGGCTCGTACAAACGTTTGTTTTCCCCATATTTTTATACGCTGCGGAGACGTGGACTTTGCGGCAGGTCGAAAAAAAGAAGATCGATGCTCTGGAAATGTGGTGCTGGAGACGAATGTTAAGAGTTTCGTGGATCGAATTTCGCACCAATATCTCCATTCTTCAAGAACTCGGCATCAAACAGCGTCTTTCGGCGCTGGTTCGAAAGCGCATATTAACATTTTTTGGACACGTCTCCCGGCAAGGAAATGACTCCATTGAACGCCTTGTTATTTAAGGCAAGGTGTATGGCATCAGACCACGTGGAAGGACGCCCATGCGATGGACCGACCAAATAAAAACAACTGTTGGCGGTCCTTTGCATGAATGCACGAGGCTTACCACTGACAGGGACATATGGCGCAGACTCGTGAGGCGAATAACATCAGCGCCGAATAATTTATAATACTTCATGGCGACCACGACCGCTCTGACAAGAGTGACACGACGAAGAAGAAGAAGAAGAAGAAGCCTTCCCTAATTATTGAATTGCTTATCATAATTGACAATATTTAAAGAAAAAAACAATAAATTAAAAAATAGAAAACTATCAAGATTGCTTAGTCACAGCGACAGCGCTGTGTCGTAAAGTCAAGAAGCCGATCGAGCCGTCGTCGTGCGTAAGTACCTAATTGTATAATAGGCCCGTTAACATAATTAATATACCAACACATAATTAGACACATAGCGAATGATACAATTTATTTTTGACTGATTGTACGAGTTCAATCGATGTGTGTATATTCATTGTTTTTAAACATTATATGAAACGTTTTTTTTACGTATTTTTTCTGTAAATCCTACAAATTTTCGTTTTCTAATAAAAATATAAAAACTTTTCTTTGCAAATTAATAAGCGTTTCAAAAAAAACCGGCCAATATGTACAAATACATAAATCGCGCAATCGCAAATCGCAAGATCGATGCGAATGCTTAAAAAATGTGTAATTTACAACAATTTAATGTTTTTTTTTTTTTATAGAAAAGGAAGGCGGACGAGCATATGGGCCACCTGATGGTAAGTGGTCACCAACGCTCTTAGACATTGGCATTGTAAGAAATGTCAACCATCGCTTACATATCCAATGCGCCACCAACCTTGGGAACTAAGATTTTATGTCCCTTGTGCCTGTAATTACACTGGCTCACTCACCCTTCAAACCGGAACACAACAATATCAAGTATTGCTGTTTTGCGGTAGAATATCTGATGAGTGGGTGGTACCTACCCAGACGAGCTTGCACAAAGCCCTACCACCAGTAGATGTATTCCATTTACTAAAACTTTAGTATATTGTAATGCTACTGGCACCAAATGTGTGTGCAAAATTCCAGGTTTATCGGTTAGGTTAGGCTACTGAATGCGCAATGCAAATTCATTTGCAAAATTTGCCACAATATATTAAAGCGCGCTAATTTCGCATACTTGAGTTTTTCGTATTTGTTTTTCTGAAAATTCAGATTCATAATCCCGTGTATAAGCCACAAAGGTATATAAGGTAGGTAAAGTTTATATTTTCATATTATCGTCTTAATTGAAAGATATAAATATTAAACATTTTTTTATTAATTTGGTAAATTCATTTTATTTAAAGTAAAATATCTTCAGTAGTTACTAACATTTATAGTATTTGTTATTACTAACGCTTAGTAATAATAAATACCATAAATAGCTTAGAAAGCTAAGACGTAAATAAGTAAGTAAGCGTAGATAAAATAATATTGAGTTTAAAGATTTAATATTAAATAGCATTTTAAAATTAGCGCCTATTGGCTATGTACAGATAAAAAATAAACAAGAATGAAATTTGTCGTTCTTGTTTATTTATCTGTTTCGAACAATTTTCATAAAATGGCGGATTGAAGAACTCGAAAACAAGCATTGCTGCGCTTGTAACTGTGAACTAGTTAGCAAAATTTCCGATCGTTTTGCCGGGAATGTCAAATTTTTTATCAAAACAAATCAAAACTGATATAACGAAAATTATTATAATAATTAAATGTGAATGAGTGTTAATGTAACTTCGATTTAAAAAATATGACAGAAATTGGGTTATTGTATATATATACGTGTTTTCGATGAATCTTATAATGGCCTACGTCTACAACAGCTCAAAACTACAAATTGTTTAAATAAATATTAATTTATATATGAATACAATAATTTTCTTAGTAACATGGAAAAAATAGTGGTTAAAACTGAGGTCCAACCGAATGGAGATATACTGCTTTTTTATGTTGATGGTAAGGTTAAGTTTTAATTAAAAACACTTATAAAGCTAACTGAGAACAGGTGGACTATACTAATATAATTATGTGAAATTATTGTCAAGATTTTAAGTATTAAAATTCTTGTTTATTACTTAGTACAGAAATAAAATTATATGAAATTGTTATATATTTACTAAAGTATAAGTTTGAACTTATATCAATTCCTAAAATTTGTGTTATAGCCGTTGATATTTTACCAAATATACGAAATGAACATAATGATAAGCTTGAAAATAACTAACCCAGGCAGATGGTCCAATAATTATTTTATATTAGTACATAGTTACTGTTAATGTCCCACTGCTGGGCAACATTAACAGTCTTTTGAGGAGAAGGTTTGGAGCTTATTCCACTACACAGCTCCAATGCGAGTTGGTGGAATACACATGTGGCAGAATTTAAATGAAATTAGACAGATGTAGGTTTCCTCGCAATGTTTTCCTACACCGTCAAGCACGATATGAATTATAAACACAAATTAAGCACATAAAAATTCAGTGGTGCTTGCCCGGGTTTGAACCCACGATCATCAGGATTCATGAGTTCTAACCACTAGGCCATCTCGGCTTTCAAATCAAATGCAATTAATGTTTAATCTTGCTTATCATTTCAAAGAACCAAATTAAAAAAAAGTATTATTTGTATTTATACAATTATTTATTATATAATTAAATGAAATTTTTATTAACAGAAAATGAAGAAACAGATCTACAAGATTTGGAGAATGAAGCTCAAAATAATGTTCAAATTTTGCCAGATACTAAGTATATCATCGAAGAAGATCTCGGTGGAGGGGAATCAGCTGAAGAACTGGATATAGCTCAGGCATCAGAACAAGTTTCGAATGAAATCTGGCTAGAGGATGAAATAAAGCGACTCATAGTTTTCTATCTTGATAATAAAGAAACATTTCTTAGCGGAGCTACAAAGAAAACACATTTATGGGCTGTTGCATGTAAGACAATGCTGGCTGGTAAAACTCCTATATCCTGTGAAGTTAAATTTAGAGATTTAAAAAGAAAATATGTCCAAGTATGCCATGAAAATCAGAATGGAGAGACCATTAACTGGCATTATTACGATTTGTGTAACCAGGCTTTTCATGATGATAACTTTGTTAAAATGTGCCTCAGTGAAACTAGTCGTGATAATCAAGTTACTGTGAATATGCCTGTTAAAAATGTCGTCAACCAAGATGGTATATTAGTTGTAAAAAAAGTGAACAGTGGCCAAAACAAGGATGAGCAAGTAGAGGCAATGCTCAATTCATACATCAAACATAAGTCTTTCTTTCAGAAGCAGTATAATTCACAGAGAGGATTATGGGAGGCTATCGCTATGGATTTGGGAGAAGAAGATGTTGATTATTGGCACAAACGTTTCTTAAACTTCAAACAACATTATATAAGGATGATCTACAAACGCAAGGAAAGTGGGGCTGGAAGTATTAATTGGCCATATATGAAATATTTTGATCAAATATTTGGTGACGATGAAGATTTCTTACGCAAATATTTACATAATGAAGAAAATGACTCAACAGTCTCTATATTAATTGAAAATTATGAAAATTCCTGGAACGACGTAGAAATAACCTTTTTGGTTAAGTATTATTTTGATTGCTTCAATGAATTCCATGATCCGAGCATACCAAATCAATTCTTATGGCAAGAAGTGGGCAGATTATTAGATAAAACACCAGAAAATTGTGAGAAAAAATTTGAAAAACTCAAGGACAGGCATTTTGATAAACTTATAGAGGGTAACTATGATTTAGCAAATAGAATACCATTAGCTATAATCTTTGATAACATAATAGCTAAGGAAGTAGAAATGGAAGTTAACAATCCCGAATTAGATGGTCCTGATCTATGGAAGACGGAACAAATTGATGAATTAGTTCAGTATCTGTATGAAAATATAGATATGTTAAAAGATCCTGTGTGTTATTATGTTAGTTGGGCATCTCTTGCGAGGAAATTGAAAAGAAGTGTAACATCTTGTCGGAAACAATGGAATGATCTGACTACGCTTTATAAGAATATTTTAGACGATAAAAAAGAAAATCCTGATATGCAAATTGACTGGAGGTACATTGATTTATTTGATAGGATATTTGATTATGGTATGGACAGTAATCTGCTGGATGGATACGAGAAATTGAAAGAACTGGGCCAGGTTAATAAATCGAATAAAGTAGGAGGTAAGTTAACTATTCAAAAGTATTTCCATACAGTTATATTTATTTGATAGTGGACTATGTATATACTGAGTTTCTTGCCACTTTGTCTAATTCCATACAAGACATATAAATTGAATTATTAACTCGACCATGTTTTTCACTTTTACGTTTTAGTTACGGTTTTATTCTTGACGGTAATATCTACTTGGCTCTCATTTCACATTTATGTTTTTGATGGGATATCATTACTTTTTGTACAGAAATTATCTAGTAAATTTTTATCATTTTATTATAATTTTTCAATTAATTGATTCCATGGTCAGTTTTGAGGGATTTTGAATCCCTCAAAACTGACCATGCTGGAAGGACTGCTCATGCTTTTGCTCTCACACATGACTTGACCCAACTGGTTGATCAGCCCACCAGGATCCCAGACATTGATGGGCAAGCACCTTCTCTACTGGACCTTCTGCTGACTTCTCACCCGGTGGAATATCAGGTTGTGGTTCAGGCTCCTCTTGGCTCTTCGGATCACAGCCTTATTTCTACCAGAGTGCCACAGGCCAAGCTGCCGCCACTAGCGGTATGCAAACGTCGCGTTTGGCACTATAAGTCGGCGGATTGGGACGGTATGCGCGATTACTATGCTTCGGTCCCTTGGAAGGAACGTTGCTTCAGTGGGAATGACCCGACAGCTGGTGCCGCTGCTGTTGCTGGCGAGATCATGCTGGGAATGGAATACTACATTCCTAGCTCAGATCTCGTCAGTAGGAGTACGCGTAACCGTTGGTTCACTCGTGAATGTGCCGATGCTGTATCATCTAAGCAGGCGGCATATCGCAAGTGGTTCAACGGCTGTATTAGCGGGGCATCTAACATTGACTCACTGAAAGCAAACTATAATAAAAATTCCAAGTCCTGTAGAAAGGCATACACGAGAGCGGATGCACAGCGCATTGTACAGATTGGTCATGACCTTGTTTCGCATCCTAGGGGCTCCCGTAGCTTCTGGCGTCTGACCAAGTCTGTGCAAAACTATTTCTGCCAACCTTCGCTGCCACCGCTCAGAAATCCGGACGGATCGCTAGCTCACAGTCCGCAAGAGCAAGCTGATCTCCTGGCTAAACTCTTTGCCAACAATTCCGTCATCGATGATTGTAGTGCACTGCCACCTACAATACCTGCATGTGACCATACGATGCCTGACATTAAAATCAGGCAATGTGATGTGCGTGCGGAGCTGCAATCACTTGATGTACGGAAAGCTAGCGGTCCCGATGGAATACCAGCCATAGTGCTGAAGAAGTGCGCAGCGGAGCTGTCTCCTGTGTTAACGCGCCTGTTCCAACTTTCTCTCTCTTCGGGAAGTGTGCCGGAGGCTTGGAGAAGAGCTAATGTGCAAGCGGTTCCCAAAAAAGGGGATCGGTCTGACCCGGCAAATTATCGGCCAATAGCTATCACCTCAGTACTTTGTAAGGTGATGGAACGGATTTTAAACAACCAACTGATCCATTACCTAGAAGATCACTGTCTAATTAATGATCGTCGGGTTTCGACCAAAACGGTCCACAGGTGATCTTCTAGCGTACGTAACACACCTCTGGGGTGAAGCTATCGACAAGCATGGAGAATCGTTGGCTGTCAGCCTCGATATCTCCAAAGCTTTCGACAGGGTCTGGCACAGAAGTCTTCTCTCCAAGCTACCGGCATATGGTCTGCCTGCTCAGCTATGCACCTGGATTGCCAGCTTCCTACACAAGCGTAGCCTTCGTGTTTTAGTAGATGGTTGCGCTTCACAATTCTATGTAGTGAATGCTAGGGTCCCCCAGGGATCTGTGCTATCTCCCACACTCTTTCTTTTGCATATCAATGATATGTTCTCCCTTGGGAACATACATTGCTATGCAGATGATAGTACAGTGCATGGTGGATACCACGGACGCGCAGTGGCTGGGCGGGCGGAAACTGAGGAGAGGCGGGAGAATCTTGTCATTGAACTCGATAGGACGTTAGAGCTCATCGTCAAATGGGGCTCTGATAATCTTGTTGAGTTTAATGCCAAGAAAACACAGGTATGCGCTCTCACGGCGAAAAAGTCAACATTTTCCCCTCTTCCCTCCCTCTGTGGTACTCCGCTGGTGATACAAAGCAAAATCGCCATGCTGGGGATTGACGTTCGCTGCGACCTTAGTCCAAGGGATTACATCGAGGCTGTTATAAAAACAGCTTCACGGAAACTCGGAGTTCTGAACAAGGTGCGGCGCTTTTTCACGCCACAACAACTGTGCCTGCTGTACAAAACACAGGTACGGTCTTGCGTGGAATATTGCTCGCACCTTAGGGATGGCTCCGCTAAGTACCTACTTGAGGCCTTGGACCGGTTGCAGCGACGTGCCGTACGCATTATTGGCGACGTAAAGGTCACAAACACCCTTGAACCTTTACAATTGCGCCGTGAGATAGCAGCACTGAGCGCTTTCTATCGACTGTATCACGGCGAGTGCTCTGAGGAATTATTCTCTCTAATTCCTGCTTCCCCCTTCCTTCTTAAGTCCACGCGAGCTGGTTCTCGATGTCACCGCCTAACTGTGACATCAATTCCATCGCGAACAAAGAAATTTGGCAACTCCTTTCTTTGTCGCACTTCCCAAAAATGGAATTCCTTACCAGCTCACGTGTTCCCCTCCTCTTACAACCCGGGTTCCTTCAAACGAGGCGTGAAGAGGCATCTTGCGGGCCGGCAAGGCGAAGGCGGCTAGTGCAGAACGTTTTTCCTGTCTGTACTGGCCGTCGTCGCGTTTGGACTCTACTACCACTTACCATCAGGTGGAGTAGAGTCATTTGCTCTCCCGGCGAATATAAAAAAAAAAAAAAATTCTGTTAGGAACACTTATTTATAGTATATATATACTTACTTATTCAAACATATCATTTTTTTTATAGAATAGGAAGGCGGACAAGCATATGACCCACCTGATGGTAAGTGGTCACCAACGCCCTTAGACATTGGGACTGTAAGCAATGTTAACCATCGCTTACATCGCCAATGCGTCAACCAACCTTGGGGTCTAAGATTTTATGTCCCTTGTGCCTGTAATTACACTGTTTGTATTAAAATTATTTAATACATAATTATTACATTACATTACAGGCACTATAAGTAAGTGTTCTTAATAGAATCAATTAATTGAAAATATAATAAAATTATAAAAATTTACTAGTTTCTGATTTATTCCCTTTTGTTCACCCAATTACCTATCTGGATGCCAAATTTGAACTTTCTAGGTCATCTGAAACTGGGTTAAATTTTTGATCTATAGGTCAGTCAGAGATAAAAATTACGATTTTTGGGAGTTAATATCTAAATAACAGTTTGGTGTGTTTATGAATTTTGGAGCACATATCTATCTCGCAAGTCTTAATGTATAAACCATTTGACATGTTTATGTGAAATATTTTTTGCGTTACGAGGCGGTCAAAAGTGGCTCCAAATGGTTCGTGTAATATTACACACAGTGCTGCTCGCCAGTTCTGTTAGCTTGAACTTGGCTAGACGCGCTGACGCGTGTCTAGATAAAATAGTTTTACACGTAATTTGCTAACAAAGGCTTTAAATTATTATGCAATAAATTTAGAATTTTATATTTAATAAGATTGATATGCAATTTGATTTATCAATCTGAATGATTTTTTATTCCATAGTCTTTTAATTAATTATTAATTTAAATAGAATGGAACTATTTGATACTAAAACATACATCCATAGGGGATTATGATAGGGGGATATTCATATCTTTAAGTTTTTTTGTTTTTATCTGAAAGTAATTCATTTAACTATCATTATACTTTTATATTTCGCTGGTCTAGTGGCTACATATAAGGCCAAAGACCCGGAGGTCCTGGGTTCCATGGGAGGTTTGGGTTAATCCCAGGTCGGGCCAATAAAAAATTATTGAGTTTTTCGGTCGAAAATTCTCCCGTGCCTCGGAAAGCAACGTAAAGCCGTTGGTCCTGGGACTGAACTCTTTTCAGTCGTATCGGATTGCCCTCCCATCGGATTATGATAGTGAGGGAATAGAGTGCACCAGTGTTTGCAACACACACTTGTGAACTATAATATGTCCTGCGCAGTTGGCTAATCTCTCTTGAGATTGGCCGCCGTGGCCGAAATCGGTCTGGAGGACATTATTATTATTATTACTTTTATGCCATAGCACACCTTAATACAAGACAATGATATAAATAAATTATTTAATTGTGACTTATATATGTTTATTTATATGTATAAATATGTCTATTTATTTTTAATGTAACCTATGCGACACTAATAGTATGGTTGACATTAGTGAATAAGACTGGATTATATACTTAACTCACTACATGCCTATTAATAAAAATACAATTTGATATTTACAGTTAAGAAGATCACCATCAAAGATAATGATGACAAATTCCTTGAAAATGGAACAGACGACGAGGAGTTCTACGACGAAAGAGGTTTTACAAAACGTTCCAAGAAACGGAACGGTGACGCCAAAGCGTTCAAAATACTAGAATTCTATTTAAAAAATAAAGATAGATTTGCATCATCACAGCAAAAGAAATTAGCACTATGGGAAATATTGGCACGCCAAATAGGTGTTACAGCAACGGAATGCGCTCACAGATTTCGTAATTTCAAACAAGTGTACACAGGATATGTTCAAAGAGAAATAAATAAGCCTGAAATGCCAATACTCTGGCCATATTACAACCTTTGCAAGAAAGTATTTGGATATAGAGCCATAAAATCTAAATTGAAAAACGGAAAGATGGATTCGGATGATGCAGAAGATTGGTCTGCAAAAGAAATCAAGCAATTGATCAATTATTTCTCTAGAAACTTCAGTAATTTCCAAGAAAATATAGAAGAGAAAAGCAAATGGACGGAAATAGCTCAAGAAATTGGTAGAACCGAAACGAGTTGTTGTGACAAGTTCCTCGAGTTGAGGAAGTCGTACAGAAAGTTGAAGACAATGAAAGCCCGTAATCCAGATGTCAAAGTGTCCTGGAAATATTTTAATATGCTTGATGATATTTATAAATATGGTGAACAAAATTGTGAAGTTCTGGAAACTATGGAAGTTGACGATTGCAATGACGAGGATAATGCATTAAAGCTGGAAATGCAGGAAGGTTAGTATTACATGACATATACATAGCTTTTTTTAAAGAAGTAAATAGTATTTTATAGTTGTATTTCTTTTGATTAATTATTAAAAAAATATATTGCTTTATCTTTTGATTTGCCAACAGATTAAATAATGTATAAAGAAATAAAATAGAATTAAATTAGTGTGTTATATTAAAACAGTACTTGAAGAACCATTTTTTTTTTGCAGACGCAACTTTACATTTAATTATAATATGTTTTAATAATACAATTTTGGCTTGTTTACAGATGACGATTACCAATGTATCATCGTTATACCTGAAGGCGAAGACATTGATAATGCTCAAATCATTATCCAAGAACAAGATCAGGAGACCACAGAAATGACAAATTCAAAGCAAATCATAACAAAGTGGAATAAAAGAAGCAAAAAGCGACTTCTAATACTTTATTTAAATTATCTAAGGACGCACAAAGGACAGGAGATTAATCAAAGAGAAATGTGGACGGAGATTGCGTCGAAGTTAGATGAAAAAACACCCATTTCTTGCAAGAAAATGTTCTTAAAATTAAAAAATCAACACAAGCAACTTAACGAAGCTGATTTCAAACTTCCATATAGCGTCCTCATAGAAAAAATCCTAACTTTCAAACCTAAATTTGTCAAATCAAACAAAAATAAGGATTTAGAGGACATTAATACTTATGAAGACATACCAATGTCCGATGAGAAGGTGTACAATGCTCTAAACTATTACTTGCAAAACCTTGAAGACTTCGTCAGCCCGAAGTTTGAGCAGAAATATCTTTGGACGGAACTAGCGAAATTTATTTCAGAGCCAGTCAACAAAATATTCAGCAAAATTAACTACTTGAAGCAGACATTTGATAGTGAAATAGACACTCCCTTTAAGGAGATCTTACATGAAATATTAACAAAGGAAAATGCACTCAGAGAGGAAATAAATAAGGATCCTGATCCAATAACAGAGGAGGATAGTGAACAAACATGGTCCGATATTGAAACTGAACGTCTTTTAACGTGGTACTTGGCCCATTTGGATAAGTTTAAGAACCCGAAGTTCGTTCGTAGCTATCTATGGATGGAGGCGTCCGATATATTGAAAAAGAGTCCATTAGTTTGTTCAAAGAAAATGTCCGAAATACGATCCCAGTATAGGACGATGGTTAGAGAAAATCCAGAGGAATTAGACAATTGGAAATTTTACAATCTGTGCCAGAGAATCTATGGAACTGGAAAGAAAAGCTCGAATAGTACTAGAGGTCTAGAAGATATATAAAAAGTTTGACAAAAATGAATCTTAATAGCCTATTCCAATTGAAGGAGTAAATATAAACAAACCATAGATTTACATCTTCCATACGACTTGCTATAGTCCTGCTGTATTATACACAAAAAACAGTTCTTGATTAACATTTAACCTAACTACTGTTATGTACTTGATTTTACTTCCAGTTAATAATATGAATAATCTATAGTATTCTTTATGGATTCGCGTCCATAAAGAATACCATAGATTATTCAAAATAAAGACCAATGATATTGCGTCAATTCAATGTCAAAGTTGTTTTGTCTTTAATCCTGTGATTGGAATAGGCTATAGAAATATTTAAGTGACTATTAATATCTGTCTATTTTAAATATACATTTTAAAAATTAAATGTTCTTCATCAGACAAGGCATTTAGTGTAAATATTACAATTATGTATTTATGTAACTTTTTAGTTGTAAATGCATATACGACATTAGGAATGAACACAACACTCATTGAAATTATTTCCTATTTTATTTTATATATATGACAATATGCACACAATTCCAGATAAGATATGTGTTATTTAAGTACCAATAAAAAAAAGTAAAAAATTAAAATGAATGAATTAAAAAATATATAATTTTTCAAGTTTTGCGTTCATTGCTTTTGTCGAGTATAACAATTAAATAAAAAATTTATAAATACATAGTTTGATTTCAAATTTCCTAAACATTAAAACTAACCGTTAATCCGATTGGTAATTGGTCGATGGTAGACCATCAGCAGTCACTATTTATTTGATTGGTTGGTCTGTTATTTGAATCTGCTCATCGATTCAAACAAGAATAGTATTAATCTAGTCTGAACTTCTCTTGCGTCTTAATCCATCTTCCGAGGGTTAGCATCGTTAGCGGAACTCACGTCTGTATTACAAAAACGTTAACACTTTCACTGCCTAGGTAAATACATTTGGAGTCATCATTATTATATAAACAATCGGACGCAAATGTTGACTTCGGATAAGTTGACTTAAGCTATTAAACACAAATTTAATTACTATATAGAATTATAGACCATAAAACAAAAAATATATAGAGTAATATTGATGATTATATTTTTTTTTATTTAACAAAGAGATATAATGATCTGGTAACCTGGTGCTTACCTTAATTCGGATTGGAATTTGGATTGCTGCTATGGTGAAGGTATACTCATGATTTTTTTTTATTAATCCAACACTAGAATTTAGTGATACTTCATTTTATTTAAATGTTTAAGATCCGCGTGGATCCACTGTTGTTCTCAGAATATACAAATGTAAGCAAACCCCCTACTCTTACGCGCTACATGACCAATAATATATAAATGTTTAATATTGTTATTATATAACAATTTGATATTAATTGTTTTATTAAAAGGCACCTATTGATAAAATAACTAATAGGGGCAATTACGGTAAAGAGCTCAAGGCCTCTGCCTACTGTCTCGCTAATCCTATTACCTGGCACCGCTCAATGATAGATAAATATATGTTTAAATAATTAAGCCTTAGTGAACTTGGCACTAACGCTAATAGAATCTTTTCCGAATGAATGCATTAAAAACGTTTTTTAATATGTGAAATTCGATTGATAAAATTCGGCTAGGAATTATAATTATACATGTATATCATTATTAAATATGATGAACATTTATTTGTTACGATTTGAAATTGAACACTACGATCAATCATTAAAAAATAAATGAAATCTTGTTGTTTTTATTAAAACGGGTATTAAAAATATCGAAAGTATTAATATTTTGAAAAAAATATATGAATATTTTAGCTTTTGGTCAGTTATATTATCGTCGAGTTCAAAATCCACTACCTGTTCGAAAAACAAAACCCAGTGTGATTAAGGACACGGGAGGTAAATTATAGTTCTGAATTAGCATGTCTTTGCAAATTAAGACTTAATATTTAAAATAGGCATGGATTTGAGCAAATATAACGTAACAAAGAGTTTTTGTTCCAGTATTTCTACCGTAAAAAAAACTAAACTAAAACGCTTAACGCTCCGCTTATAACATAGACCGCTAAACGAATTTCATACGACACTTTCAGTCGATCCTTACAACTCAATATGACCGCTATGTGTTATAAACATTTTGCGAGTAGTTCATATAGATAGTAAAAATCGTTTTAAAAAGGTGATAACGTGTGGATTCGTGGGATTAAGTATAAATGTGTCAGCTTGTTACATCCGTTTTCTGGTTAACACCAAACTCAATGCATGAAGAGGGGTTTGCTAATTTAACTTCAATTGAGTATATACTTTTTTCAAATTTAATTATTTTTTTAATCTGTGAAGTGCTTTTATGAGTTTACTAAATAGAAGAATTATTTGTCTTATTAAATTAAAGTAATTTTATTAAAATTTGACAAAATATTTTATAGGTATGTTAATTGCCTAATAAATGTGTAGTGCCTTTTAAAATATTTTAGATATTTTCAACATTCTAAAGATATTTCACTTGATTTTAGATTGGATTAAAATTAATTATATATTCATCGAAATAAATTAATCAAAGTTCGAATAAAAACAGCGTAAGCAATGTCATTATGAACATAAAAATGAACATGTTTTAAATTAATAAAAATATTGTAAAATTATTTATATTTAATTATAAATATATCGGTCTATTATAATTATAGAAAATTAATAAATACAGAAGTAGTCTGGAATGTTCTACTACAGTTTTATAGTGACATTAGCTTGTATCATTTTGTCTAGGTAATGAAACCTTAGAAATGACATTATCAATGTTAGTTAGCATTAAATTGGTTGCAGTCTTTGTTATAATATTATGAATAAAAAAATCTTTATATATTGTTGCGTGTTATATTAACGAAATATAATTTGGTATATAAAACATCTCGTATACAAATTACCGGAATAAAAATCATTAAGAGAATGGCCTTAACTAGAAGAAAAAGATATTTTCCAAATTAGGTTATCTATGATATATTTGTGAAAATTGTGTTTTGTCTATTATTTATATTCTTTGAAGACCAGATATTCTAAATTAGAACATCAACATATTACGAAATCGAATTTGCAACCATCGGCATTAAAGTGCCTAGACTCCTAACATTAAAGAAGTATTTTTTGTTAAATTACTTCGGTCATACCTCTTTGATTTCTCGAAAAAAATTCTAGCAGAGAAATAGAGAAAGTGAGAGACAGACAAAGAAATTGAATCAATTATTGATAAACAAGCATTTTCGGTTCAATTAATTTATACCTACTCAGTACGAACAATAGTTCTGTAAAATGAATTTTAAAATATTGTAACAATTTTTTGTCAGGAGTATTCTGAGAATACACTCAGATCTTTTTTTTTATATAATAGGAAGGTGGACGAGCATATGGGCCACCTGATGGTAAGTGGTCACCAAACGCCCTTAGACATTGGCATTGTAAGAAATATCAACCACCGCTTATAGCCAATGCGCCACCAACCTTGGGAACTAAGATTTTATGTCCCTTGTGCCTGTAATTACACTGGCTCACTCACCCTTCAAACCGGAACACAACAATATCAAGTATTGCTGTTTCGCGGTAGAATATCTGATGAGTTGGTGGTACCTACCCAGACGAGCTTGCACAAAGCCCTACCACCAGTAAAAGTCGTTACGTGTAGACTAGAAATAGTTTATAACAAACAAAAATCTCAACCTCACTATTGCTATAACAAAACCAACATTTGCTTATGCAATAAGCATACTTGTTCGGAAGTCTTCCTTCCTTGGGTCTTGAGTGGTACCTACCCAGACGAGCTTGCACAAAGCCCTACCACCAGTAAAAATCTTACCGCAGAACGCGATCTTGAAATGTTTGAAACTGATAAAGGACATTATATAAAGCGTTTAATACTGATAGATGCAAATTCGATTCCATGCTAGGCAGATGTTCTAATTGCCTGTATATTTTTTCGTCAGACTGATTTACAGAATAGCGCTGTCGTTTCAATATGCATCATCATCCTCTTGTCTATCATTTCTGTCTTTCGGGTTTAGAATCTATAACTTAGGTAACGCCGTACTATTACTATGTTGTAACGTATGACAAGATACTTATATAAAAATAATAATGTCATTTTTTTCTACCTTATTTAATTGATTAATCATTGCATTAATAAAAAATCGCCGTAGAACTTTTAAATTTTTAATTAATCCAATATAAAATTAACTACTTGTTGAGATAAAACATCCTGTGTTTAATTAGGAGCAGTTATATCAATTACATAATAAAAAATAATAACTGACTTATCAACGCACAACCCAAATTATTGGGTTGATCATGAAAATTTGCATGCGGGGGTATCTTTTACACAGTAGGGTAGCACTGAGGAGAGATTTTTGAAAATTTAACCCCTGTAAACGCTAAAGGGTATGAAAGTTTGTATAAAAATCCTTCAGTTTTAAAGATAGAACGATAGAAATTGGTACAGCAATTCTGAATTATGACGCAAGCAAAGTCGCGGTTTAAGCGATAGTGACAAATGTTTTAGCAAGTAACACGCCATGCAATTATTTATATATTTATTAATATAGAATTAAATTAATATACCTAAACTGGTAATACACTTCATAAATTAGATTCCCACTGCTTATGCACCACACTGCTCCAATACGTACGGTGAACAAACATGGAACATTTGGAAAAAGCCGAGATGGCTCAGTGGTAAGAACGCGTGAATCTTAAGTGATGATCGTAGGTTCAAACTCGGGCAAGCACCACTGAATTTTCATGTGCTTAATTTGAGATTATAATTCATCTCGTGCTTGACGGTGAAGGTAAACATCGCGAGGAAACCTGCATGTGTGTAATTTCACGGAAATTCTTCCACAGGAGTATTCATCTAACCTGCATTGGAGCAGCGCGGTGAAATAAACTCCAAGCCTTCTCCTCGAAAAGGGAGAGGAGGCCTTAGCCCAGCAGTGGGACATTCACAGCCTGTTAACTGTAACTGAACAAACATGTAACAGAGTTACATTGAACACATGGATGTTTCCTCACGGTGTTTTTCTACACCACTGAGCACCACATGATTTAAAGACAAAAATTAAGCACATGAAAATCAGTAGTGCTTGTTCGGATTTGAACCCGCAATCTTCGGTTAAGATTCCACGTACAAGTATTCAAATCACTTGGCCACTTTCGGCGTTGGTATAGAATTAATTATTATTATTATTTAACTTTTAATATAATGTTCTATAAAAACTGTAACTTGCTCTATGGAATGAATTGAGCTAATATTTTCATGATTTTTTTTACAAGATTGTCCATTGCAATAGGGTTAATTGGTGTAATAGAATCTTTTCTGCATGTTCTGTCACACGTGTAAATGTATTTATTACGTTAGGTAACTCCTTTAAAAAGATTATAGAAAGGTCAAATAGTCTTCACATAACAAGATGCGTCGACTCGTTCAAGAACAAAACACTTTCATGTAATAAAGTTAGGAAATAACGGAAATGCCAAAACGGTGATAGTGAGTGAACGGAACGAGGATTTAGTGAATGATAGTTGACAAAATGAAGTGGACTGTGATCACCATGTTCTCTTATATGCCTTTACTTATGAGGGTGGCTAACGCTAGTCGGGTACACGCCGTCAGTTTTCTGTAAGTCGATTTTTTATACTATGTAATTAATCCTCTTTAAATACTAGGAATAGAAGAGAACTCGTTGTAATAAGTTATTGGTGAGGGCTCTGTGTAAATACTGCACCTCCCTTCATAAGTTATTTTACCGCAAGACATTAATTGTAGTGACCCAGTCTAATTATATTTTTTTTTTTTTTTTATAGAATAGGAAGGTGGACGAGCATATGGGCCACCTGATGGGAAGTGGTCACCAAACGCTCTTAGACATTGGCATTGTAAGAAATGTCAACCATCGCCTACAGCCAATGCGCCACCAACCTTGGGAACTAAGATTTTATGTCCCTTGTGCCTGTAATTACACTGGCTCACTCACCCTTCAAACCGGAACACAACAATATCAAGTATTGCTGTTTTGCGGTAGAATATCTGATGAGTGGGTGGTACCTACCCAGACGAGCTTGCACAAAGCCCTACCACCAGTAAATGGTGTAAGTAATGTACATGGGGCATAAGATCTTAGGTAGTTGAAACATTGATGTTGTCTGGAATGGTTAATACTTTTTAAGCGTCAATATTAAATTAGAATGGTGACGTCATATCATAAATTGGCCCATTTACTGGCTTATAATTTTATATAAAAATAAATGATTTTTTTAATTTATATATCTAAGTACAGGAATGATTTATTGATATTAATATGTGGTAAAAACATAATTTTGGCCGTTTATATTTTCTACATATTTCAGCACCAATTCTTCGTATCAAGAAGTGGAATTGAAGTCAGAATCGAGTTTATCGCTTCGGGATATTTTACCAGTGAAAGCCAAATACTATGACAAGAATAGAGCTCCCAAGCTCTCTGGACAGCCCACTATTGTTTATTTTCACGTGACCGTTCTATCATTGGATTCCATTAATGAAGAGAGTATGGTAATTATTTTAGAATTTCTTTACGGAAAATTTAATTAATTGCAGGAAAAATTTTAGTGGTTAAAATTTCACGTGGATTTTTGATTCTTAGTTCTTAGTCTATTCATTTTAAAGCATAAATGTATAAAACTTTTTTGGCAAGTTATTATAGAAACTAGTAAAGTTTAAAAGTGGAGTTTATTCAAATAGTCAATGTTAATGTTTGTTTCTTTGTTCAGACATACGTAGCTGATATATTTCTTGCTCAATCTTGGCGTGATCCTCGACTTCGCCTACCCGAGAACATGCACGAAGAATATCGGATCCTCGACGTGGACTGGCTGAATAAGATCTGGCGACCAGATTGCTTCTTCAAAAATGCGAAAAAAGTCACCTTCCACGAAATGAGCATTCCAAACCACTATCTCTGGTTATATCATGATAAAACACTGCTTTATATGTCAAAGTTAGTATTCTTCAATTATTTATATATATTACTAGCTCCGAATTATATAAACTTCCCGGTCGGACCACCTAACGGGTCCATTCTAATCCATGTTTGAGTGGATCCCTATCCACTCAAACATACAAAATATTTCATCAAAGACAGTTCAGCCGTTTCGGAGTTCAGTGATGTACACACGTGCAGAAGAACTATATATGTAATGTATATAAAGATTTTTGTCATTAGTAAACTGATTAATATCAATGTCAATAGAATTTACATCTTAAATTTAAGACTATAAAATAATATCCTAGGACATTATTCACACACGGCCATCTAACGGCCAGACAACTGATTTACTACATATACTACTTTTCTTTTGTAAATACATACTTATATGGGTAATTACACTCAGACTTAAGACAAACAGACATGTTCATGCACACAAACATGTCTATCCTGGGTGGTAATCGAACCCACAACCTTCGGCGTGAAAGGCAAGTATCTACATACCACGCCAACCGGCTCGTCGAAAATTAACTCTGGAGCAATGTTAAAATGAGACGAGGTCTTTACCCAGCAGTGGGACAATTACGAGCTGTTGCTGAATTTAAAACTCGTTTGCTATGTATGTCTTTTCAGGCTCACGTTGGTGCTGTCTTGTGCGATGAAGTTCGAATCATATCCTCATGACACGCAGAGCTGTTCCATGATGATAGAGAGTTGTAAGTTTTACTTTTATTTGGATTTTTTTTGTTTTTATATAAAGAGTAGTGTCATAGTCTTTAAACCTGTGTTCCTGAGTATGTAAATTTGAAAAACAGACATGTTTTTAAATTATTAATTATATATTAAAGTATATAATTTATGTTAAAATATACGGTTCATTAAGATTTGAATCAAATTTAATACAAAATTAAATTACCAAAATACTATATCTAATATTTAACGAGTTTTTTATGTTGTATCATCATATTTTTTATACATTGGGTAATACTAACGTACTTAATAGTTCATTGCGGGTTGCATTTAATGTGGTGACGTTACCACATTTAGATAGCAAAGGAGTTATAAAAAAATAATATTTGAAAAAGATCTTTAAAAACAAGATTTTATTGATTCAATAAAATAAAGCGAATAGAAAGTATATCAGATACAAAGTCAAAAGTCTTTATTCAATATAGAAGCATTACACTTACGTAGTACATTCTGAAAGGTAAACTTCAGACCCGAGGGGAACCGACAAAAGAAGCTTAAACTCATTAGATTACCAGCATAGTTCACCAGCACCAAAATTGTATATAAAGTTAGTAATCCCAATCGGGATTTGATGTATAATTTATTAACAGGCGAAATTTAATAAATACTCCTAAATTAATTCAAGAATGCGTTATAAATGTACTTGGTTACTTTTCAGTATCACACACGGTTCACGACCTTGTCTTTATTTGGAATCTGACTGACCCACTCGTTGTTAACCCAGAAATCGAACTGCCACAGCTTGATATTTCTAACAACTACACAACGGATTGCACTATCGAATATTCAACGGGTAATGTTTTGATGTATATTTTTTGTTGTATCTGTGAGTATTTAATTAGTATTTAGTAATCATATTTTTTTTCATTATCATAAAAATAGGATTTATGCAATCATACTTTTGTCTGATGATATTTTATTCAGATAATTAAAAAAATGATGTACCGAACGAATGTTCTAAATTCAAAAATATTTTAAAACAAGTAATATTATTATTAATTTATTTATGTGATAAAAAACAGTTATGAACATAATATTGTATATCTTATATAATAAAAACTTATTATATAAAATTAGGTCCTTACATATGAAATCAGCGTTTTATCGTACTGACCACTTTGATCTGAATTATCTTCTCTTTGGTTAAGAATTCCAAATTCAAATTTATAAATTCATTTAGCTGGTACATTTGAGTTTTGAAAACATCCATTCATTTGTTTTTTCCTCATTATTTTTTTCTTTGGCGACGCTTATTACCGCACAATGGAAAACATGAAATATCGGTATATTTACGAGTACGAGTTCAACCGTGGCACCAGTGTTGCAGAAACAGCTCGAAGGATTAATGATGTGTACGGCGCTGGTGTCGCATAAGAAAGCACGATACGTTTTTGGTTACAACGTTTTCGTTCTAGAAATTTCGATCTTCAGAACCAACCCGAAAATGAAGAATTAAAGGCTATTGTGGAAGCGGATCCATCACAAAGCACTTCAGAGATAGTTGCAGGCTTCGGGGTAAGTAATAAAACTATATTAATCCACTTGAAGCAAATCGGGAAAGTAAAAGAACTTGAACGATGGGTACCTCATGAATTGAGTGAATCGAACTTGCAAACACGCGTCGACTGCTGTGTTACTTTACTCAACCGACACAATAATGAAGGGATTTTAAATCGAATCATTTCTTGTGAAGAAATGTGGATACTGTACGATAATCGGAAGCGCTCGTCGCAATGGCTAAACCCTGGAGACCCAGCCAAATCCTGCCCTAAATAAAAATTGGCTCAGAAAAAGTTACTTGTGAGTGTTTGGTGGACTAGCGCCGGTGTCGTTCACTACAGCTTTCTAAAATCTGGGCAAATAATTACGGCAGATATCTATTGTCAGCAACTGCAAACCATGAAGGAAGAGCTAGCTGCTAAACAACCGAGATTGGTCAATCGCTCTAGGCCACTGCTGCTTCACGACAACGGAAGACCACACACTGCATAACAAACAACCACTAAGTTAGATAAGCTACAGTTGGAATGTCTGCGACATCCACCGTACTCCCCGGACCTTGCTCCAACAGATTACAATTTTTTCCGGAATTTGGACAACTTCTTACAAGGAAAAAAATTCAACTCCGATGCGGCAGTCAAAGAGTTTATTGATTCTCGCCCCCATGGTTTTTTTAGTAAAGGGATCAATGAACTACCTTTGAGATGGCAAAAGTGCATAGATAATATCGGTGCATACTTTGATTAATTAAATATATTTTACAAAAAAAAATTGACTTTATATTCCTTCCGTACAAAAGTCCAATTTCATATGTAAGGACCTAATATAATAGTATGGCTTACAAACGAAATAAAAATCGGGTACTGGCAATTTAAAACAATATTATGTTCTAAGATATTTACTTTTAAGTTTTTTCTGAAACTTGGTTCGCGTGTACTTTATATTTAATCTCATACGGCTAATGTTTTCCGGGAAAATATGGAGATCCATACAAAATTTTACTGATATCTGTTAAGCGAAATACTAATACTAAATATTCTTATTGTAATTATTTTTTAGTGAACATTATTGAAATGCACGAAAAGTCATTTGTTTAAGAGCTGTCTTTCAACATAAGATTGTCTCATTTTTCATATCGATATGCAGATGTGTATTTGCCCTATGGCCAAGAGCACATGCTCTGGGCGGCAGGTTATGTAGGAACGGCGCTTTTCATAATCGGTATCCATTTCTTGTTGCTTTTTGGTTTGACTTTTCTAAACAAACTTGAGGCAGCCAGACATCAACTACTATTGTTAATTAACCATAAATAACAATATGATTTTTCCATAAATTTGAGGGCTGAAATTTTTTGAGCCCGGGGAGCCAATTCTTAAAATACTCTCGATAAGGATTAAGTGTAAAATAATACGGATCGTTTTGGTTCAGTAAACTTATGTCTCAGCCAATATAGCTGCCTCTGAAACTCATGGTTCGAATATTCAAAAAACGAACAATGAAGAAAATTCATGAAATGAAACCTCCAGGATTCTTTTTAATGTGGAACAGAGAGTTCTACTAAGTTATTTGTTATGATTTTAGTTGCGTCTAGCAAATAGTAGACTAAAAAAGTTGATAGACATTGCTAATTGAATTTAAGTTGCGTAGTATTATTAACTTCACAAAATTAATATAAGACTTCCAATATGCAATCCATCGACACGTGATTCATAAGTTATGTTTTAAAAAATGAAAAAAAAAACTCAAATTGAACTGTCGTTTTCAGGGAATTTCACCTGTTTAGCCGTCGTTTTCAATTTGCGCCGACGACTTGGCTATCATCTTTTCCACACCTATATACCCTCAGCTCTCATCGTAGTCATGTCCTGGATCTCTTTCTGGATAAAACCCGAAGCAATACCTGCTAGAGTGACCTTAGGTGTTACATCACTCTTAACCTTAGGTGAGTATTTGCAATGTAAGTAACTTGTCTGTGTGTATTGATATCCAATTTTACAGTAACTTAATTGGTTGTAGGGCTTTGTGCAAGCCCGTCTTGGTAGATACCACCCACTCATCACAAATTCGTCTCACAAATAACAATACGTAGTGTTATTGTGTTCCTCTTGTAAGGGTGAGTAAGTCAAGTGTAACTACAGGTCCGTGGTACATGGTAAGTGATCACCACCGCCCTTAGACATTGACGCTGTACGTAATACGCCAACTATCTTGGAAACTAAGATGTTATGTCCCTTGTGCATGTAGTAACACTGGTTCCCTCATTTTTAAACCGGAAAACAACAATACTATGTAAGTATTGCTGTTTTGCGGTAGTACAACTTATGAATGGAGATGGAGTACCGCTACCCAGGTTTACACAAAGTCCTCGTAAAAAATGAGCCGATCCAACATAATGCAAGCGAGCTTACTTAATTACAAAAGATACAATTTCAATATATTAAAATATCTATTATATATAGTAGATTATATATCTTTGAGAATATTTCAAATTAGTAAAATAGTAAATTATCTATGGGTTCATCTTAATATCTTTGATCATTTTTTTTAGTTTTGAAAGAACGTCACAAGGCAACGTTTGTGGTTTTATGCTGGATACTTTTCTAGTAAATAATACGTACATTGAATTAATAGATAAGCAAGTCTAGACTTATATACATATATTTTTCAGCGACACAAAATACACAATCTCAACAGAGTCTACCGCCAGTTTCTTATGTAAAAGCGATTGATGTCTGGATGTCTTCTTGTTCTGTCTTCGTGTTTCTATCGCTGTTCGAGTTCGCGGTAGTCAACAATTACATGGGCCCAGTAGCCACTAAAGCCATGAAGGGTTACTCCGACGAGGATCTCAGTAGGGAGCTAGATGCTTATAAGGTAAATATATTTTATTCTTTTTCATACCTATTAGAGAGTGATTACAGTACCAGCCTGTGAATGTCCCACTGCTGGGCTAAGGCTTCCTCTCCTTTTGAGGTGAAGGTTTAAAGCTTATTCCACCACGCAGCTCCAATGCGAGTTGGTGGAATACACATGTGGCAGAATTTCAGTGAAATTAGACATATGAAACCTTTCACACGGTGTTTTCCTTCACCGTCAAGCACGAGATTAATAAACACAAATTAAGTACATGAAAATTCTGTGGTGCTGGCCGGGTTGGAACCCATGATCGGTTAAGATTGACGTTCTAACCACTGGGCCATCACACTTTCATTGTGCGTGAGTGATTGCCTCTACACGTTTACCTCGGAACATTTAGAAGAATAGACTTTATAAGCAGTTAATGATGGGATCTATATTCTTTATACTTATATACTTGGAATTTAAATTATATAATTGCAATTGAACGATGATGGCGTACGTCTATCGGTTACATTATTTTATAAATCTTAATATACATTTTTTATATTTCTTATCGAATCGGAGCGTAATTGTTTATCAGTTTTTCGATTACTTAAGTGAATTATCCACTATTGACATAAAGTTTAACAATTATGTTGTTTTTACATATGGGTCATATCAGTTCGGTTCCAATCCGAATTGATGTAGAATGGTCAAAGTTGGATTGGAATTTAATCGCGAACGTATCGTAATCGTTGTAAATAAGTAGAATTCGTTCCCTGCACCGCATCCCATAAGAACTTCTTTCATTACTCACCCTTGAATGATTGACAACCCACTTATGGTGATATACTTTAATGAAACGTATATTCTTGTAAATGTTAATATTTACAATATAATAAAAACATACGTCTAACATTGATTCGATCAACGAGGCCAGCAAGCGAGCAAGCGCTTACTAATTATATATTTAAATTTTTTTTTTCAGCACATATTCCCGAATTCCGTGGATCCCCGTGCCAGTACCTCTGCCTCGATCCCTCAATACGACACCTTCTGCAACGGGAGGGAGACAGCTGTATACATAGACCGGTTCTCTCGTTTCTTCTTCCCGTTCTCTTTCTTCATTTTAAACGTTGTATATTGGTCCACATTTTTGTAAATATACAATATAATCACTTAATTTCTTTTAGGTTATCTTTGTAGGGCTACCAACTCTTATAAACTTCCTTGTCTGGAAACATAACACAATGTTGTACATTAAAATAAATGATATATTTTATAATAAAAGCTGAAAAAGGAAAGTAATGGCAACAAAAAAATATTCATCATTAATTATATATTTAATTTTCCTGTCCTGCTGGTGATGCAAGTGGATGGATTATAACTATCGAATCAGAGGTTTTTCATAGTTTATTTAATATGTAACATTATAAATATCTATATAAAAATATTCTTATAATAAATAAAATATATTCATAGTAAGCTCTAGTCGACAACCCTATTAATAAGTTATGTAATGTCCATTGTATGGACTTACACGTATATAGTGTTCAAAGTTTTATTATTTTCATTAGTATATAAGTTTATATATTACAAAAAGTCCAATGTGTGTGTCAGAAACGTTTAATGAAATGTTGCAGCCATCATAAAACAAATGTTCCGTAACAGCCTGTGAATGTCCCACTGCTTGGCTAAAAGCCTCCTCTCCCTTTTTGAGGAGAAGGTTTGGAACTTATTTCATCACGCTGCTCCAGTGCGGGACGGTGGAATACACATGTGGCAAAATTTCGGTGAAATTAGACACATGCAGGTTTCCTCACGATGTTTTCCTAAACCAGAAAGCACGAGATGAATTATAATCACAAATTAAGCACATGAAATTTAGTGGTGCTTGCCCGGGTTTGAACCCACAATCATTCGGTTCTTACCACTGGGCCATCTCAACTATAAACAAATGTTATAAAAGTGAATTTCAATATTAATTATTTTCTACCAATAAATAAAAATATTGAAAACCTAGAAGCGAATCAACGTGGAGGTACTCTATTTATCAATATTAGATTTCCTATTAATATAATATTTTATTAGTATTAATATATTACGGTTTGGTGTATGAGTGAGCCAGTGTAAAATTACATGAATTCAAAGTAGTGGTCAATCAACTAGCAATATATATTGCGGTGTCTTAAAAAGCTTTTATTCGAAACTTTTTATATCCACTCTTAATATTACTTACTTGACATTTTTCACGAAGCCATATTGAATACCATAGAACATTTTAATCTTTACCAAAATGTCATCGCAATTCAAGGACAAGGCTATTTATTATAATCTTAACTGTTCCCACCATTAAAATCAACTATATATGTAATCGCTCTTATTGTTTAACTAAAAAAATAAAATATATTAATAAAATTTTATAATTGCTTAATTAAATCTTAGTTTTTACTAAACTCACTAATGTTATCTCTTTGTGTTATTGAATGTTTGTTATATCATAACGCCAGGACTACTGGACGGCCTCTATGGCTCTCAGTTTTATTTTTTACTTAGATATATTTAAGTTAGGAGTTGTTTTAAGTAATTCTGCTTTCCGTTTTAAGGTTTACTTATGAATTTTGAGCATAAATATAATATATAGTTATAAGTATATAAATATTATAGAAATGTAGAAGTTAAAGTTAGTTAAAAATATAAAAGAGTGTATTTTTAAAATAAATATAATTTATCTATACTTTTTTTGTTTATTTAGATACCTAGTTAGCGAAATAGTAATTTAGAAAATGTCTTCATAAAATTACTTATATCCCGTGGATTGGAAGCCTAGGAACGATAACAAATAAAAAAAAATTCAGCTTAAAATTCCCGTTTCATAAGCGTCTCAAATGTTTCAATGATCTACTGGTGGTATGGCTTTATGCAAGCTCGTCTGGGTAGGTACCACCCACTCATCAGATATTCTACCGCAAAACAGCAGTACTTAGTATTGTTGTGTTCCGGTTAGAAGGGTGAGTGAGCCAGTGTAATTACAGGCACAAGGGACATAACATCTTAGTTCCCAAGGTTGGTGGCGCATTGTTTATGTAAGCGATGGTTAGCATTTCTTACAATGCCATTCTATGGCCGTTGGTGACCACTTACCATCAGGTGGCCCATAAGCTCGTCCGCCTTCTTATTCTATAAAAAAATACATAATATAAAACAGTCATTAATATTTTTTGCTTTAATCTAATCATACAGATTAATGGTACATCTATAGATACGGCGGAAGGTCTAAAGATATAGACTAAATTTTAACAATTCTTCGTCCACTTGAAATTGCATTTAGAATTGAAATCACATGTACCTAGTTAAGTCGCTACGTCTACAATTAGCATACATAGATTCCTAGAGACTACGAACGTGTACTAAAATAGGCATCAGATTGTATTCATAATTATTTGAAGTCTAGACTTCGATTTTAGGCAGTTTAAGGGGAAGATCTTTCATGTATTTATTTTCACTTAAAACAGGCAAGCAGACTGCAATAGGAATGGACGGCACCGTAAGTGGGCTATGTCCAAGAAAAAAATATATGAGATGTATATTTTTTTGTAATTTCTCATCATATCGTAAGCACGTTATGTTATAAAAGCGAAAATGCAGAATCGTTTGTCTTTTGTTACCTACGGAACTGTTTTTAATAAAATTAGATATACAGCTTCGGAACTGGACAATGACATTGACATCGCAATAACGAAAAATAAGGGAATTATATCTACAAGAATATATATTATAACTAACGCAGATAGAGTTGCTAGTACAACAAGCGTAAAATAATATTTTTAATGTTAAATAAAACTTTTAAACATACATACGCACACACATAAAAGCAAGGATCATACGTACATCGTTTAATAGGAACAGAGAGAGTTCAGGTGCAGGAACAACCGCTTCACGTGCTTTTTGAGGTAAGTGAAATGTAAATTTTAGTAAATACTAAGAATTTTCATGATAAAAAATCCATTATTTTTGTCAATTGGGCTGACCCGGGTCTTGATCCCAGGCCACGGTAGCATGCGAAAGCGATCCCGCGACCACGTTAAGACGGAAAGGGTACCGCTAGTTTTTTAGTGGGTATTCCAATGTTTGGGGCGCACTCGGCGCCTAGGATACCGGCGAGCCCCATATACCCCCCACTGTTCCCGTGCGGGAAATGCTTAACGCGTTTTTCCAGCTTAAAAAAGGGTCTTGATCACAGGTCTTTTCAAGCGACTACATAAATTTAAAAAAAAACTCAAAATTAATTCTATTTATCTATTTAAATAGTTTAAGCATCTTAGCCTTAATCCGAATCGAACGGCGAATACAAAGTGAATAACCGAAAATCAATTGTTTTTATTTGCATACAAGTAGACGTCTAGACGTTACGTGAACAGACTTACATACACTATCCATTGTATATGCAAAGCGGATGCATTTCGATTTTTTGTTAACATATAATAATGTCCTCCAGACCGATTTCGGCCACGGCGGCCAATCTCAAGAGAGATTAGCCAACTACGCAGGAGATATTATAGTGCACAAGTGTGTGCGCAAACGCAGGTGCACTCTCTATTTCCTAAATCTCATAATCCGATGGGACGGTAATCCGACACGACCGGAAAGAGTTTAGGCGCAGGACCAACGGCTTTACGTGCTTTCCGAGGCACGAGAGTGTACACACTTCCAACTTCCAGACTCCGGGCTGTTACTGACAATTTTCTGACAGAAAAACCCAATAACTTTTATTGGCCCGACCTGGGAATTGACCCTAGGACCTCCGGGTCTGCGGTCTTACATCAAGCCACTAGACCAACGAGGCAGTCAGTTGACATATACATGTGATATCAAAGTCAAAAGTCAAAGTCAATACCTTATCATATCATATCATATCATATCAACGTACAACCCAAGCGACTGGGGCTAGCGCCATTTACTCAGTAGAGTAGGAAGAAAGGATTTTGAAATAACCCCTAACGTGATAAAGGGGATTAAAGTTTTATTAAAATCCTTAATTTTTGGAATTTATTCAAATGGGTATATAGCAATTTGTGTTTGTTTCCGGTGTTATCTACGTCACAATTTCTAGATTTTTTTTTTGTTTAAATATATTGAGAAGCGAAAGTCAGTATTTCTAATTCTTTAAATTTTTAAATATTAAAATTGTATATTCAGTGTACAGTGCGTGAGTAACTAGGAATATCCTCCCGTTTTTTTTTAAATTCCCGAATAGGCTGTTTTTTACATTCAATTGATTTAATATGACGATTCAAAAGTGTTTATGCCTACTCGAACAAACAATAATTGATAATAATTTTGAATTTGATAAGCACTCTACGTATTTCAGAAATTGATAATAATTATTTCAAAAAACATACAAAACAAATATTAGGTTAGAAATCTATGAGGTTTTTTTTTTGTAAAACCGATTGTTTTCCAATTATTATTAATCCTTTTTGGGACAGTGTACGTCTAGACGTCATGACATTTATTTAGATAACAAGTGTATTGAACTGACCATCAGTGTTAACTATTCGAATAGCCTTTTGAGTGATTTAGTGCAATTGTTTTTTGGCGCCCCTATCGATATGGAGCTCTATTATTATTATTAAATGTAGATGTTTTTCTTCTTGGTAAGCACGAAATAAATGATAAACATAAATACTTATCATTGGTGCTTGCCCGTGTCGAACCTACTCGGTTAAGATTCAAATGGGCTAGCCATTGCGTCATATAAATATAGTCAGTTATATAAATATATATCAAAGTATACATAAATATTCTTATTAACCGTAATTCACTCTTCCTCATTTCATTATTGTAGTTAAAATACAAACCCGGTGTAAACGCCATTTTATTATATTTACTGCGCTGTAACTGCGCAACGAGAGAAACAAACTGTTCATACTTTAAGTGCTAAACTAAGCTTATTTATAGTCTAGTCATTGATTACGCCTTTACATATGATGAATATTGTTTGTTCGTATGTATGTAAATCCATTAAAAATCACAAGGAAATATTTTTAATAATTTATATCTGTATAAAATAAAACAGTGTATAATTTTGATAATGATGTATCTGTTCTCCGGAGCAGTGACGTCAGCAATTCACAAAAGAGACTGTGTAGCTGGCATGATAGTCTACATTCAGGATAACTCTACATTCTATTAATTTCATAATTCAATAGGATAACAATGCAACACGTTTCGAGTTTAGGTGAATCAGGCTTTACGTGTATTCCGTGGCATGGGTGATCGCTGACAATTGCAAACTATATTTTTTTTATTATGTAAATGCTGCTGGTTTTATATAAGATTGCACTTTAGCATTTAATATTTCTCTAACAAAATGATATTCATCCATATTTACCTCGCTTCTGTTCATCGCAACAGGCACATACAAAATCTAAGCTACTACCTTCTATGAATTAAATTATGAGGGATAAGTTTTTAGTGTCCCAGCCTTGGGTTGAACCCAGGATCAGGATCTTTACAAGCTAGCTACTACACCACTCTGACCAAAGGACAGTATAACGTACAGAGAGCCAATTCTACTAACAAATTGTCAAATTATCGCAATCGAATCGAAGCGTGATCGTTGCCGTTTATCCGATTTCTTATTCTTTAATTTAATTATCGACAATTGGCATAAATTTTAACAATTAAGTTTGGTTTGAACATAACAGTATATGGTAACATCATATCGATTCGGTTCCAATTAGAATAAATATAGAATAGTCAAAGTTGGATCGGAATTGAATCGGAAACGCATCGTAATCGTTATAGCCTAGTAGAATTGAGCCCCTGTAAATATAACTAAAAGGGCGAGTTTTTTATGCAATTAGTACACAATAACAGGTCTATAAATACGATGCGTCGATCCATATTTAGTTATCAATTTATTAACAATTTCAACAAAGATTCTATTATGTTCATGTTATAAATTACGAATGTCTCGAGATACGGCGTAAATTTCATTATTGACAGACGGACAGACATACGCTGATAAAAGTAATTAATATGGCTTGTTATTGTTATTATTAATTGGGGATTCTTGGTTCGTTCTTTTACGGTGATCTCTCTATCTGTTATACTTTCAGTAGCTATAAAACTATTTTATAATAGCACTTTGACACACGGTGTTACTCGCGTTTAATTTGAAATGACCGCCTTGTTCGTGTAGCCCAGTTGTAAGGCCGTAGACTCCAGGTCAGGCCTGTAAAATTTCTAGGAGTTTCCGTGCCTCGAAGAGCTTGTAAAGTTCTGTAACTGAACTCTTTCCGGTCGGGTCGGATTTGCCGGCCCATCGCATTATGAAAATGAGCCAATAGTGTTCCTGTGTTTGCGCACGCACTTGTGAAATATTATATGTCCTGCGTAGTTTCGTCTCCCTTAAGAATGGCTGCTGTAGCAGAAGTCGGCCAAGACAACATCATCATCAATAAATCGGAATAATGTCATACTAATTTCAATTATTAAAATAAATACATTGAAAAAATGTAATAGTAATAAATGTCCCAGGCCTCCTCATCTTTTTAAGAATTTGTTTTAACGGAAGTAAATAAATATTAAAATAATGTTTTTTATTATATTAACCTTTAAAAAAAAACAAAAGAACAAAAATAATTTATTAAAAAGCTTAAAACAGTAATAAATACATTAAACATTTGTTTACATTTATAAGAAAATGTTATTTATATACGAAACCAAATGCTGGCCGCTAGTTAATACAAGATGACAGTTAAGTCTGACGTTAAAATAAAACGAAACGAACAAGGGAAATGGTCGTAAGCCTCAGTGACAGCTTACAGAATGAAGCTATAAATATACCTGTAAACCTATGAACACACATTTAGCGTATCATTTAAATAAAAGTGGAATATTTAAGTCTTTTACTGCTAACAAATAATGTTTATTGTACCTAAACCTACTCACAAACTTATACAAAGTATTATATATCTTTAAGAACTAAAATAATCAGATTGATATTATTTTAATTAGCTTCGGAATTTGATGGTTCTATTAGAAAACATTATAATTAATAAGTAAGAATTCATTCTCATTAAGTAAATTTTTATTTTCTAGTCAGATAATTCACTTTCAGATTTTTTTTTATTGGTTTCAAATGAAATGCTCGCCAAATAGGTTGATGGTGGAATACATATACAATGTCGTGGCCTTAAAATTCGCGATTTAATATCTCTTGTGTATATAACACTGTCACAGTCATCTTTCACTCTTAAGAATAATAATACGAAGTATTGCTGATAACTGATTTATATCAGACGAAGATGTATTATTTTTATGTCAATGTTTAGTTGTGTAAACAGTGTGTTCCCTCCCTTTGATACCGAAAACGGTAGCTTTTTATGTCTTCGTAGTAGTCCGACTAAAGTCTGATCCGTAAATATACATAAAAGTCGCAATCTGCTGTCGAGACATATACAATCGTATATAGCATGAGCACATTGACTCACAAATTTTAAAATATAAGCTTTTGAGTTATGTCGAAAAACAAAACGATAAATCAATCACAGTCGCCATTATTTAGTTATTTTATTGATAACTTTGAATTATGTATTTTACTTAAACCGAATTCCAATAGAGATTAACGGTTCGTAATGTAGATTGCATCAAGTAAAACAGATAAAAACCTAGTAATCTTTTTCATTACGTTCATGTAATGATAGTGTACAACTGCTTTTAAGTCAACGAATATGAACTACCGTCATTTTCATCATCCATATGATCTTTTATAGAATAATACTTAATTATATTACTTAACATTAAAAACCATACGAAAAGAAAGAACATATGTACCTATAAAACTATAAATAGCTCTAACACCTTGGTTTTGTTGAATAAATACACTGTTTATGTTAAAAGCATTGTCTGAAAGGAATCCTACTAATATTATAAATGCGAGTTTGTAAAGATGAATCTTTATTACTCTTCCACGCAAAAATTACTGAACAGATTTGGATGAAATTTGGAATAAAGATAACTTATTAATTAGCTTAATAATTGACGAGATACTTTCCTAACATCTGCTTTCTGTTAGTCGCGAGTGGCATCTAATATACCATAGACTGGTACAATGAAAACAATCAAGATATTTAATAAATATGATAAAATGAACGTTATTTAATTGTCTAATTTTATTTTAGTTCCTGATTAGGAAGGAAGTTAGATTTAACTTCCTTAACATTCAACATAACTTTTAAACAAAAGTAATTTCTGATAAAATAACTATGGTGTTACATACACTGTTATGACATATTTGATTTAACTTTAGTTTAAAGTTTAATGTTTTACATTGCTCAATGTTAATTGCTTAATGTGTTGTATTAACAACACATAAATGCAAAAGTAACTATCTGTTACGCTTTCACGGCTAAATCATTAAAGCGATTTTGATGAAAGTTGTTATGAAGGATAGACACCAAAAAAGTACAAAGGCTATTTTTATGTAGGGGGCAGATGCCCTCCCAAATACGTGGGTGAAAACTAGTATTATATACCTAATTTTATTATATGTAGTTTTTGGCGCTTAAGACTAAATTATTTCATGTAAACCGTGTTACGTGATTTAGATCGTTTCAAGCGATAACAATCGTTATACTGGTTTTGATACGACTTTAAACAATAATGGCCTCCAGACCGATTTCGGCCACGGCGGCCAATCTCAAGGGAGATTAGCAAACTACGCAGGAGATATTATAGTGCACAAGTGTGTGCGCAAACACAGGTGCATTCTTTATTCCCTAACTCTCATAATCCGATGAGTTGGCAAACCCACACCACCGGAAAGAGTTCAGGCGCAGGACTTTCAACGGCTTTACGTGCTTTCCGAGGCACAGGAGTGTACACACTTTCAACTTCCAGACTCCGGACTGCTACTGAGAATTTGCTGACAGAAAAACCCAATAACTTTTATTGGCCCGACCTGGGAATTGACCCTAGGACCTTCTGGTCTGCGGCATACATCAAGCCACTAGACCATAGAGGCAGTCATGACTTAGATAACGTAGTTAAGTTTAGATTCGTGAAAATATTGCATTTTTATTTTTCTTATATTTTGTTTCAACTTATTTGATGAAATATTTTTATTATTCAGTCCGTTTGTATACATCTACTATCCCAACCACACGAGGAGTAAAGACAAATAAACTACTTTGACATTGAATTGACGCGATATCATTGGTGAGAAGTTGAATATAATCTATGATTTTCGTTATGGATTCGTAAAAAAATGGCGTCTTAAATGTTGACGAAGTTGTAATCGAAACGATGGAAGTAAAATCAAAGTGAATGTATATAGTTAAGTGGAATAGTGTTGTTTTATAAATAAAGATATATAAAACAAGAACTGTCTGTAGTGCATAATATAGCAAGACCCATATACATAAATCTAAGGTTTATTTATCTTTGCTTCTTCGATTGAAATAGACTATAGTGTATACACCTTAACCTCTTTTCATCGTAATCGGTTAAAAGTAACGGAAGTCGTATTGCGTGCGGTCGCCCGCATGATGGTAATCTAGGTTTTGTCATGGGGGTGGTTCAGACCCCACACGATTTCCTGTGATTGATTACTTACCTACATACAGATAACGGTTGCTATACATGTCGTTTCTATAATTGTTATCGATAAAATAAACCCTAAGATATAATTTAAACTTTGCTTGAATTATAAAGAAATAATAAAATAATCCATTCAAAGGAAAGTAATAAATTAATTTTAATAAATTTGTCCGACAAAACCCGATGTTTAAGACTTGAATCTTTAAACAGTAATTCACTGATACCTTCTGAATATACACCTCGTATACGTGTAACTATGCGTAAATAAAACGCATCGTTCTTAATAGCCTAGCATTGATCTTATTGCATTCCTTTATTGGTTTATTATATCATAGTAAATAAAACTATTTCGAAACATATTTAAACATTGAATCTTTTGTATTTATTATATTCATTATATTAATATATTTAATTATTAATTTATCATTTTGAAGATCAAATAAAAAATAACAATTAATATTACTAGTACTTCTTCTTTGTCGTTGGCTGTTTGTTATTTATTTTTTATTCCAAGAAACATTGATGTATTTTTTTCTTAATAGGATCTTTTCTGACAAAACAAACTCTCACACATCGAGGAACATGATCTTGAAATAACAACATGAGTGGCACATAAGTTTTACTTTAATTTTATTGTTTTGATATAATTCAGTCGGCAACGCAAATACAAGCCCTCCAGTGTTGCCTCCGGGCTGTGGTGGCACTTTCCATCTGGTGAGCCTCCTATCTATTTGCCTCACTCTAACATAAAAAATGTATTTTTATTTCTTATAAAAATATAATTTACTTTTGAATAATATTCGATAATTATTTTTATATTAAATTGAATATACGTGAAAGTTTAGAATGCGTCATTCTTTTAATCAATACTTTCTTTTGTCACTTCCTGACCTATAAGTTAGTCGTATAATGTTAGAATGGTCCATATCCTCTGCGCATGCGTTTCCATTCCGTCCACTCCATTAACCCTTGATTAATCTTCTTTCTCTCTCGCCGTGGCATTGGCAACGCACGGGTATTACGTTGTAGCTCATGATACCATGCGTTAAGTGCGTGGCGGGACATTACGGTTTTGTCTATAATCATTCTAACATTCTAACATTTAAAGAGTAATCTTTCTTTATAGATCTTCCGATTACATATTTTATTACTAAAATATAACATTACTTGGTGGTAGGGCTTTGTGCAAGCACGTCCAGGTAGGTACCATCTACTCATATGATGATCTACCACCAAACAGCAATACTTAATATTGTTATGTTCCGGTTGGTAGTGTGAGTAGGTCAGTGTAACTATTGGCATAAGGGTCACAAAATCTTAGTTCCGAGGTTATTGGCGCATTGGTGATGTAAGGAATGTTTAATATTTCTTACGATCCCAATGCCTACGGGCGTGATCTTTTTCCAATAAGTGGCTCGTCCACCTCCCTATATTATAAAAAAATGGAAGGTTATTAAAATGTGGATGTTAACCGAAGATAGCAGGTTCAAATCCGGGCAAGCAGTATCGAGTTTTTATGTGCTCAATTATTTTTATGTCATCGTATTTTCGATGAAGTAACTGCTCGCTTGGGTCGGATAATACTTCACCACATTCGGTTGAAGAATAGCGTGGTGGAATTAACTAGTACTATATCTTAAGCTGTAAATGGAAGTTTTTTTATGTATAAATTATATTTAATTTCAAAACGGTTCTAATTAAATACTTAACTTATAAAATAATATAGCCGGTAATTCAACACAGAAGTTACATTCAGTCAATAATAGTATGTATATACTAATATAAGCCGTGTAAATATAATATAGGGGCATGCGGACGCTTGGGTGGTATTCATGAAAAAATACGTGTCACTGGCGACGTTTGATTTTTTTAAACTCTTTGTTACGGATAGCTAGACTAGACAAGGCGAAATGACCACTAAAGTGGAAATAAGAGAATACATTTTAATTTAACAGCCAGTATTTATACTAAGCACGAAAAGGTGATCTTGATTATGATCAACTACGACTACTTCGGGAATGTTTTCAGTTTTCATTCATCCCTACAACTTTTTGTGCTTAGTGGTAATACCTTGTGCAAGCTCGTTTGGGTATGTGTGGTACCTACCCAAACGAGCATGGACAGTCAGCCAGTCATCCGATATTCTACCGCAACATATCAGTTGTTGTTGTTCCGGGTTGTAGGATAAGCGAGCCAGTGTAACAACAAGCATGAAGGACATAACATCTTAGTTCCCTAGGTTATTGGCGATGAAAGGGCCGTTAATATTTCTTACACTGTCTATTGGCAGTGACGACCACTTACCGCCAGGTATCCCAACCATGGTGATGCCCGGCCGACAACCTATTCTATAAAAAAACTTAAAAATATAAAATTTAAAGGACTTTCCCGGCGAAAGTGGTGGTCTGGTTGAACCTGGTCACCCTACTCTGGCGCACCGGATGTGAACATTGTCCTTCGCTAGCCTTGGCTCGTTTATAGCAACAATTGTGCCAATCAGGGCTGACATACGGGTACATTCTTATTATATTAATACTATTTTATTTATCATTAAATTATTCTTACACTATATCAATTTATGCATCGCATAAAATAATTAATAAAAAGTAATTTAATTTCTTTTTTTTATGTTCGAAATTGCATTTCTTTAAATTTATAATTCGAATCAAACAAACATCAATACTAGTTGAATGACTTTATAAATACTAAAATGTAGAGCAGTAAGTCATTTTAATTACTAAATTACATCCAGTTAGATTAATAAATACATCAAGTATTACACATATACATAAATAAGAAGTGTGATTAGCGAAAATAGACTTAAGAGAAATTCTGATAAAAAAAGATCGTATTATAAGACGAATCAGAATGTAAATCACCGCTGAAAATCAACTTGACCCAAATTCAAAAATCGCCGATCACGCGATAAGAAATTTCTTCTGACCTATTTCCGAAATCGTTCGTATCCTCTCGACAAAAATGGCGAATAAGGTCAAAGACCGGCTTCGTTGACCAACCATTTGCAAAGTAATGGAAAGATTGAAGTATGCACACATAATTAAAAATGATTTATTGCGGAGGGCGAATGACCCTATTTCTTAGTAGTGATGGAGTTCGATATCGATAAAAAGTCATATTTTCAAAGTATATATTGATTTTCAATATATACTTCGCATTATGTCAAATGACTTATATATAAAAGAGGATATTGGTTGTTTGAGATGAATACGGCTATTATAGTTGTACGGTATATTTTATGGAGTTTTTTTATACTGTCCGCTTTGTTACTCGCCACTAGATGGCGGTTCAGAACTTCTATCCTGATTGCTATGACAATTATATAAACAGGCAGAACGACGTCCACTGGGTTTTCCTACTTCCTAAAGTTAGTATTTTTTTTTGGTTTAAAGTTAATTAATGTTAATTTGGTTAAGTTAGTTAATTTGGTTTAAATTGGATAATTGCATCGGCTCCAAACCTTCTCCTCAAAAATGGGAGAGGAGGCCTATAGCCCAGCAGTGGGACATTCACAGGCTGTTACGGAAATGGACCGGCGGCATAGCATCTTAGGTCTTATAGTCGGTGGGAAAATGGACGTTGTAAGGAATATGTGCTTATTTCGGCTGTGGTTACCGCTTACCATGTGGAGTTATAAATAAAACGATGTTATAATGTTCATATATAATTAACAATTCATTATGTTACACCAGACATATTGGCGTCGATAAACCAAATGCCGGTTAACCTTAGATATAACGGTTATCTACCAAATTATTGCATGCTTACGTCACACATACAACGATATGCAAATTTGTTGGTTTCCTGTCACCAGGTTGTATTCGTACTTTAGTTCTTAATCAAACTTTTTCACATCTAGAAATATTTTTAAAGTGACTTTCGAGCTATATTTGACAATAAGAGTTTTATCAATTGTGTTAACTTCCAAAGAGATAATCATTTTGTTTATAAAAAGTCTTTACGATATTATTATTTTGCTTATACAATTATAATAGCTATAACAATATCCATGAATATTAAAAATCGATCTTTACATGAATAATCTACTTATATCAATATCGATAAATTTATATCGATAAAATGAACTACACTGCTCAGCATCTCTGGTACTGACCGCGGGCATCCGCTTTCGTCGTGGGAATGAAATCGCATCCCCTGACCCATACTGAGATATATTAGGAAAGTGTTTAGCGACTCTGAAGAAAGAAAAAAAAAAACATAATCATTTTTAATATTTTAAAAATAAAACAGATAATTCAATGTAAGAAGTTTTTAATGTAACATATAACAATCAGCTTTAACATAATATTCTGTATCTAATAAAGGCTCATGATAAAATTAGTTTATACATAATAAGGCGAAACGTTTCGTGGAAGCACAATTTATCTCTATCAAATACTATGCGATCCTTAGCGGTGACTTTGAACTTTAGGCACAGGAACACCAAAAAATAATATGCAGGAGTTCTTTCAACATTCGTTTTTATATCAATGGGTTAAGGTTCAAAATGAATTCGTGCGTTTTCTTCAACCGCTTCATAAATAAGTTTTATATTCACGTATGCGATTCACAATATGCTCGGTAATTGTTTAATTTAATCGACATTTCGGCGTTCGGTGACAGGTCAACTGTGGGCATCTGAGTCTTGGATTGTCTGTGAATCATTAGCGTTTAGTAACTTCCTATCAATGGCTATTTATTTGTATCACATTAAGTGGTAAGGTTAGATAAAAAGCTAAATACGATTACAAATAAATTTGAAGATTTTGACGCATAATTGCGATTATAACGCTTTTAATGTGATGACAAAATGGCGACATGTTTATTGAAACTATAGCTTTTGTAGATTATTTATCACGATTCGTTTGTAGCTAAAATAATATTGTAAACAAATCTGAGTTCGTTTAGTCGCAATGAAAATACGTTGAAGCGATTTAGAGGGACAGTGTCCTGGTTGTGTCATGCGGGGTCCGTGACCTTTCTGCCGAAATCTAGCTCTCCTACCGGCCTCCATTTATAAAGGATTGGCAGGACATTGTATACCACTTTAATCAAACCGATTTGTATACGAGATCCAAAGCTTGTAATATACGATAAAATGTTTTAAATATTACAAATATTTGATTTGAAATTTAGGTTTTCTAAAAGCAACCTTTTGTAATTTTTTCTGTCCAAATTCTGGGATGATCCTTCTCCCTTCTTAAGGATAATAATTTCGGGTATACATGTGGTAGATTTTCTTATGGTAAGTGTATCCCTCAGTGATTTTCTTAATTATCGTTTACTAGATATCGATTTAGAAAAAGTCATAAGTAGTTAAGTGGAATAGTGTTGCATTATAAATATATGTAAATTAACCAAAAACTGTTGCAGATTAATTAGCAAATCGCATGAAATATGTAAAGCTAAGACTTGTTTATCGTTACATCTTCTTTCATTGAAGTAGCATTTTATATACGCGGAAATTTTAGACTAACTCATGAGTTTAGTGGTAACTTTAACTTATAGCACACTAGCTCACTCATCCTTCAAATGAGAACACAACTATACTATAACTAAATAACTATAACTAAATAATAACTATAAATATTATTTTAATAATTTAATAATATAATACAAAAAATAAAAATCATTTATATTTTAGCGTTACAACCATTATGGGTTAATAAATAATCAGTATATTTAGATATTTTAATATTAAACTAGTATTTATTATTAGTAAACAAAATAAATAAATAAATATAAGCATATACAGATGATAAAAAACAAGCAGTTTGCATGCGTTGATTATGGAATCACTGTATGGACAGTATATATAAATTTAATTATATATAATTGACTATGTATTTCACTTGAGAAACTGAGTAGTTACTTACCGGTTCTTCTCGATAGTATCTACATTCCAAGCCGGTGGTAGTATTACATTAAATTTAATCTAACGTGACGATTCAAGAGTACTCATAAGCCTATTCGAATGGACAATTAAGATTTTATTTTAATGAACTATAATTAATATATATTTTACATGTATGTATTTCGAAAACTTTCGTCTCTTTATTATATTTAAAAAAATACTTTGAAATATAAAGAGTTTATCGCTGACATAAAGCATACATTAAAATAAATAATGTAAAACTGACACGAAATTTATGTAATAACACGAAAATTATGCAAGTCGGACGCTCCTATTTCAACGTACAAAAATGTTACTACTGAATATTATTTTTTATTGTAGCTTATATTGCTGGCTTGATTATCCCAGGTTTAAATCCGATATTGGAGAAAGAAAAAAGAAAATTTCTTTCTCAATTTTTTTCTCCAATCTCTAACTGATCGTGTCGATTTAAAACTAGCATTTGTTTTGTATTTACGAATCTATTTGGTTAGTCATGGAATGGGCCACGTTGACTAAAATTATTTTGTGTGTTATTTATTTATAATAGTAGCGAAATAATTTTATATATTATTATAAATTGAAAATAAATATTGCTCCCAACGAGAAACAAATATCGTGATAATGAATGAACAAAGGCCGTTTAAATACTTCTTCAACTTACCTTAATATGTTAAAAAGTACTTACTACTACTACACTAAATAACGAAGAAGTACTGTTTTATCGCGATTAATTTTCGTCCAAGACAATATTGCAAATTCATGCAATAGGATTGCTATTTGAAATTTAGCACAATAATAATGAATTATAATAAATTCTACTATAAGCTCAGGTCATCGTCAGTCAAATTAAAAAAAAAAAAACTTTCGAACAGATGAATGACAATTAAAAAGCGGGCACATATGTATATACCGTCCAAGACGTATTGTAATACATAAAGATAATGCTCGGAGTCTTATAATGAATAACGTTTATCGAATATCGTTTGTTTGTTTATTGAATTTATATATATATACATATAAGGAACATTATGGAGTAGCTTTATGTAAGCATAACAGGAACATTATGGAGTAGCTTTATGTAAGCATAACAGGCACATTATGGAGTAGCTTTATGTAAGCATAACAGGAACATTATGGAGTAGCTTTATGTAAGCATAACAGGAACATTATGGAGTAGCTTTATGTAAGCATAACAGGAACATTATGGAGTAGCTTTATGTAAGCATAACAGGAACATTATGGAGTAGCTTTATGTAAGCATAACAGGAACATTATGGAGTAGCTTTATGTAAGCATAACAGGAACATTATGGAGTAGCTTTATGTAAGCATAACAGGAACATTATGGAGTAGCTTTATGTAAGCATAACAGGAACATTATTGAGTAGCTTTATGTAAGCATAACAGGAACATTATGGAGTAGCTTTATGTAAGCATAACAGGAACATTATGGAGTAGCTTTATGTAAGCATAACAGGAACATTATTGAGTAGCTTTATGTAAGCATAACAGGAACATTATGGAGTAGCTTTATGTAAGCATAACAGGAACATTATGGAGTAGCTTTATGTTAGCATAACAGGAACATTATGGAGTAGCTTTATGTAAGCATAACAGGAACATTATGGAGTAGCTTTATGTAAGCCCGTCTGGGTAGGTACCACCCGCTCGACCACATCTTACCGCCACACAGCAGCTTAGTATCGTTGAGATCCAGTGGGCGAGTGTAAGCAGGCAAAGGGATATAACATCTTAGTTCTCAATGTTGATAGAAATTCGCGATGTAAGGGATGACAATGTTAATATATCTTACAATGCCAATATGGCCAGTTACAATCAGACGCTGACTTAAAATAAAAAAAAAAAAAGAAGTAAAGCAATATAATTAAAAAAATATTATTTTAAATGTAGGTGACACTGTGTCTCTTACAAGCTATCTTAATCATATATTAACTTTTTTTTGTAACATCACATACAATGTAAACCGAAATGAAGCCGCGAACTCTAAAAGAGAATATTATAATTAAATGTAATCTTCTATAAATATGTTATTGTTAATAAAACAATAATTGTTAAGTTCAACTGATAGCTTTATTTGTTTTGTTACATGTCTACTTATTTTTAGATTGCAATTTATATTTTGTGTTTTTTTTTTAATCTAAACATACTCTATGGTAATGGCATGTGCTTAATGTCCAATATTAATCTTAATTTTTTATATCATTTTACTAATTAAATAATTAATGTATCTAATATCATTAACTTAATCTAGATTTAAACAAAAAACATAATTTACTGTTCAGCTATAAAAAAAAAGTGATAAGACGTTGTTGCGAATTTTCTCAGAATTTGTATTTACGTATGTAGGAACTCGGAGTTACAATTTCCGTTATTATTTTTTATTATATATAAACTATTATATATTTATTTAGGCTAATTGAGTTACCTTCTTATTGAACGAGTTCTTAATACTTGAATTTGTGATTTTTTAATAATAAACGAATTCAACCGAAAAACCATATAGATAACATAACAGTCGCCTATGACGTTCTTAATTTAAATCTGTGTAGGACCTTCATTTTACAGATAAAGGCGAATATGACTATAATTATAAGAATCTTTGTCAGCAGCTTCACATAAAATAAAAAAAGTTTTAAAGCATTCGCTGCAATCTTAATAAATCTTGGTTACAATGAATAATATAATTCTGATTGAAAACCATTTTAATTATGTTATCCTTTATTCAGAGAGGTCTTAACAAAAAACCCAATATGACATACATACAATTATTATACTAAAACAACAGCACAAGACATTTAAAGAAAACGCCCTAACAATATGGACTTTATTGCAATCAAAATAAGAGTCACAGGTACACAATACGCGTTGATGACAAACACTAAATGGGGGGAGATTCAAAAAAATCCCACACGCTTCCCAGGTCATTGGCGTTCGTCCTGTTAGGGTTCCTGGGGTATGAATGACCTTAGAACGCACTAACACACACATATATCGCTTATGTAGTGCTCTGTAAATCTAAGGACGTGTGTACTTAGCGTGAACGTGTGCGTTAATGTGTTTGTATTGTGGCGTCATAAAGTCTATAGATGAGTTTGTGATGATAAAAATAATTGTCGCTTAAACATGTGTTTAATATTATAAAAATATAATATTTTAAAGTAATTAATGAACACTGTAAGTCATGCCAGCGACGATGGATTCTTATACGAGTTTTAATAATTTGAAAAAATGCCATTTTGTTTAAAATGCTGTGTGATGAAGATGTATGAATATTATTAATTAGTTACGTAAAATACGCGGGAAAATAAAGACAACAGATAATCAAATATTGATGACGTTTTATATCGAACAAACTTTGGTGATCTTTATAATTAAAAAAAAATCCTGAATTAAATAACTAAAATGTATAACACAATTAAATATATCCGACAGAAAAATATTAACGGAGTAAATATTAAAGGCAGAGTAAAAATTGAATATGTGAATTTTCATATTATTTTAATAATATTTCTGTATGTAATCAATTAAATATCATCCTAACTTTTCCACATGAAAAGGCAAACACCGAACATCATACAGCTTTATTGAAATAATTTAAAACATAAGCAAACCAAAATGTTTTTAATTTATCACCGACTTTAACATGGTTACACAGATAATAAAGACACAAATTAAATAGCTAGTGAATTCATGATAAACCATATTATACAAATAATTAAATTTACTTATCGTGAATAAATACCTAATTAGTGCACCTAAGTATTATCAAAAAAAATTGACGCTTAAATTTAAATAAAGAGAGTCGATTTTAAAACACATTAAAAATGTATGTACAATGATTGAATCTCCTTGTGAGCTAACGTTTGAGTTTGATTCCATTGATACGAACAGTTTCAAAAAAAAAAAAAAAATCTGATGGGTTTTTATTAATATTCTAATTTGATTTTCATATCATTTCCAAGACGAAAATTTTATAATGTAATTGTTATTTCTTTTAGCGCTAGAGTTTTATAATTGATATATTGCAGTGATTTTTTAATAAATTGTTCATATTTTTTAAATTAATTAAATGTTTTTATTTTAACATAACATTATTACAAGACCCTGTTAAATAGTATACAAAAAATAAACACGTGGCATTCATTAAAAACATCAGTAAATTTCGTTATACGACACCAAGTGTTATGTTATTCATTTGCTAAACTAAATTTAAGAGTATAAGTTGAACTTCTTAATATTACCGAAGAGATAGAATATGCAACTATAAATATTTTTGGATTTCAGTTGACGAAATAAAACCGGTCACTAACAATGGAAACGTATTCCTAACCCACGCCTTTTAGTTCTGTGCAGAGTCGGTCCATCTCCCGAACGCAGTTGATCACTGGCGGTTATCAAGCGCGCGCGTTCGATAATTCAAATATGGAATCCGGGAAAGCCGAATTCCATTCCGAAAGGCGCGAAAAAACTGTATTCGAAAAAGAACATTTTAAATTTTTAACAATATTCGATTTATTAAAAAAGCATAAAAATGTTTTTTTTTATTTACAAATTTTGTCTGATTTTTTTAAACTCGTTTTTTCGGACTGAAATCTTAGTGAAAGTTTGTGTTTTATAAATGATTGGTTTTCATTGTTTTGTGGCAGAGGGTGGGTAATGTATTCTTATGGATAAATATTGAATTTATAAAAAATATATAACTCTTTAAATAATATTTAATAAAAAAATTTATTTTAAATTCGTATGCTAAATTATTTAATGTCAAGGCAAATATCACCCTGATAACTCAAATTAATTTTATAATTTCAATGTAATGAGATACTATGTAACAACAGTACCAACACAAAAATCTTTATAATCATATTCTTTCGTTGTTATCACACGATAAACGGTCAGAGTATATAAAAAAAACATAAGATCTTTTAACTGAAGAGGGGTTCGATAAAAAAAACCTAACAATATGATGAGTACTAGCTTTTGAACTCTTTTATATTCAATATAAAAGAGCCTTAACTATTATTTAATAAACCTCACAGAAAGTAATATAAATAAATAAATAAAACCTTAGTGCAAAGGCTGTAAAAGATATTTCTAAACCAAATTAACATTCGTATTAAAAAAAAAAACTTTGACATCATTTATTAAAATTATAATGTAATCACAAATGATATTATGTTATTATAAAAATATAAATACCAACGTAAACATTGTTATTATTACAATAGCTATCAAATAAATCTAAAAAATAGATAATATGTCAAATATTTTAAAATATTAATAATTAAACTTGCATGGGCACTGGGTTTACTTATATGAAAATTGATAGATTTTTTTTAATGTTTACAAAATTTCTATTACCTAAATTTATATTATTGAAATATTAACAGAACTGCGTCTTAATCTCTGAAACAAGTTTTAAACGGCTATGTACTGGATTGCATTATCTATACAATGAAATTATTTTAAATCGTCACGAAATAAAGGCACAAGGGACATAACATCTTAGTTCCCAAGGTTGGTGGCGCATTGGTGATGTAAGCGATGGTTAACATCTCTTACAATGCAAATGTCTATGGGCGTTGGTGACCACTAACCATCAGGTGGCCAATATGCTCGTCCGCTTTCTTATTCTATAAAAAAAATACGGAGAATGTTGATTGGATTTTTATATGTCTAAAATTCATATATGTAATAATTTATATTACTAACATTTTTGTTTGTATCCATATAACAACAAATTGCTTTTCTCGAACCATTGGCAAATTAGTCTTGTAAAATTATTTATGTGTAGAAATTAAATACCGCAAAGGCTTATATAGGTAGCTTAAACCAAAGATATTTTAAAGTTATTTTATTAAAATAATATGAATTATTGTTTAGCTCACCACCATCAAACTAACGTGCCTGCCTGATTATTTTTAATATAACATATATAAAAATCATTTTTTATTAACACATTCAACAATATGTGTAAAGAAATATTATATACAACAAAAAATTGTTGAAAAATAATAAATATATATATAAATATTAATACTGTTGTTACTAAAGATTACGGGTTCAAACCTGGCCAAGCAACATTAAATTTTCATGTGCTTAATTTGTGTTTATAATTCATCTTCTGGTCGGCAGTGAAGGGAATCATCGTGAGGAAACTTGCACGCGTCGGATGCAAATCTTCCCCGTTTATTCCGCCACCGTGAGACTGGTTCATGAGAGATTCATAGCAAATTTGTTTCGATATCAACTGCTAAGCTTCTATACAATTGTTGTAACTATGGAAACATCCCAAACAGCGTTCAAACTTATGTTGAAAAATTGAAAAAAAATTGAAAGGGATTATAATTTGTGCAAAAAATATAATTAAGCATAAAAGTGAGTGCATATCTGTTGCCTTGGGCTATTTCTCTAATAAAAGAAAAAAAAAACCTCTTTTAAAAAAATCGCTCAATTTGTTTCCCCGGTTAACATTTATCTATCAATAAGAAATAAGTGTAATGATTCTAGAGTGAATTAGTATTTGAATATTGAATTGAACTGAACGGTCTTTGTTCTTACTTGGCAAACTTACTTTTCACAATAAATCTGATGCCATTGGCCTTTTTTAGACCTATATATGTATATAATAATATTATATATTATTTATATTACTTTTATATTAATATAATGTAATACAAGCTGGTCTTATACCATTATTACCAGCCCAGTAATCCAGAATCCCACTTAGATCAACAACACCCTTTAAGGAAGACAACTGGCACACGACAATTAAGAACAAATGAAATAAAAGTCCACTAAAGGCAATTAAAAATTAAATCTTGCAACATCAAATACTAAAATCAATCAAAATAATAGGAAGATTGAGTATCTTCTGCACGGACAACACGTTTGTAATTTGTAATTAAATTAAGGTTATTAAAAATATTACTGTTATTATTGTTTAAAGTTGCAAAAACATTCGTTATGTATAATTGATTGTAAGTAAATAATTTTAAGTCAACGATAATGATAAAAAAATTAGCTTCAATTTGAAAACCAGTAAAAACCGGGGAACTTTCTTGCGACGCATAACTTATTTACTGAGCAACATTAATAGGCCGCTATTTAATAAGGACATTATTTATTATGTACTCAATCAAATAATTACAATTAAAGATAAAATCATAAATATCAACGACTCATAATTTCAATTATAAGTAAAATTTCAGCTATTTACGAGTATCATATATGGAACAATAGTTTCCGCCCGCGTCTTCACCTGTTGTGGGGGGCGTTGTTGGTCTTGGGCTTAAGATATGCCTATATCCTTTCTTGGGGTCCAAGCCTGCTTCATTCCAAATAACATAAACCTCGGTTTATTGGTTTAGCCGCGAAAGCGTAATAGAGTTAGTTTCGCATTTATAATAATAGTATAGATATGTTTTGGCTGTTTTATTTTACACCAGTAAAAGACGCGGCTTTGCAAGCGTGGTATGCTCAGACATCATAAAGTAGAAATTGGCAATTTCAATTATACATATAAAACATTTATAAATAAATTAAAAGATAAATGTTATGATTTTGTTTTAACTTAAAATGTAAAAGTTGTCTGAAATCACAGACAGACCCTTCCATTTTATTTATTTGTATAGATGCACAGATTAGTTCTAAAATGTTTTATAAGTAAACAATGATTCCGCGGGTTTCGACTATTGAAACGCTCGAGGCATGTAATGACGTATGAATTGGCATAAATTCCTGGTTTTATTATATCAATAAAATGTATATAAACAAAATAAAAATAGTCATTATTATCGTGTGCATTTCTAAAAATAATCATCCACTTTTAGACTCCTTATCTTATGAACGGATATGTAGAATCATTTTAATTATATACATATATATTCTTATTGTGTTAACATATAGTATATACACCGGTGGTATACTAGCAAGCCACCTATGTTTTATCCCTTCATAGTTTGCTAATTTACGCTATGTCCATAGATGATTAATTTGTACGTTTATTAAATCTTTGAATATCTCAAAAACTCTTGGTTGAAATTTCTTTATGGAGATGGAATTTAATCCATACTAATACTGTAAATGTGAAAGTCTATATGTCTCTTACGCTTTCACGGCTAAACCACTGAACCAATTTTTATGAAATTTGGTACGCAAGCTTCAACTCCAAGGAAGGTTGTAGAATACTTTTTTATAACTAACATCTGACCCCGCTACCCCCAAAACACGGGCGATAACTAGTATTTATATAAAACGCTTTATGTGACTTATTACAAATTTAACCACAGTTATTTATTCTCATTTTTGAATACGAATATAATATAATTTTAATATGAAAATAAGTTAATTGTAGTGAAATTGATTTATCAATAACATTTTGGTAACAGCCTTACAATGCCAATGTCTAAGGGCGTTTGGTGACCACTTACCATCAGGTGGCCCATATGCTCGTCCACCTTCCTATTCTATAAAAAAATAAAATAAAAAAAAAGCCTGGTGTTAGAAAGTTAGTAGAGATATGGAAGAACGTAAACGCTTAGTGTCTGTACCTGATCTCTTTCAGTCTGAAAAGACTAAGGGAAAAGAAAGCGCATCCAGATGCGCTTAACTTTATAATATAAATATGTTTTATTCACTCATCTAGATAATTAACCGGTGAAAGAAAACCTGGCCCGATTTCCGCCTGAAGAATCGGAGCTGCGTTTCAACGGGAAATGTTGCTTTCATGCCAACATTCCACGCGTTCATGATTTGTGTCGCAATTATTTTGAAATTGTGATTTGTTTCTTGAACATCTAGGATTGCAGAATATTTAATTATTTTATTTATTGTCGAAAGGAATCTGTGCAAATCCACATTCCAAAGTGACACTTGTTTTTTTTGTATAAACAAAACAAACTGACAAATACCATATATTTCGCTTGTTGAATTCCTTATACTTTAAATAATTTGTCACGTTCAAGTACTTAATACCAAAGTAAATATAAAAAAATATATATTTCTGGGAATTTAACCCATTAAACTTTGGATCTGCGGCCTTACATCTAGCCACTAGACCAATGAGGAATTTATATGTATATATGTATATATTGTACTGAGTTTGTGCATTCTCTTTTTTCATCTACCCACAACTTTGTTAAATTGTGATTTTAACAAATTAGATTAATTAATTACGAGTAACTCACCTCCATACATAAATAAATAGATAAATATGATTAACCTGTATTTCTTATATTACGTGAATTGTATTCTTCTTGAGAAATAAATGTCTTTGAACGTATTAATTGAATTAAGCTTAAGATCTTATGATACAGGAATGTGTGTGATTCCGTCTTGACGTATTTAAAACATCCGATTGTGCGAAAAATGTAGTTTATTTCGAGAAACAAGTGAACAATTTATAACGATATATATTCGGGCAAGGACGTTTCTCTGAACGAAATCTCGTATCACTACCGCATGGCGGTGAATTATATGATTGTATTTTTAATTAACTAGATCACATTTAACGCTACAATGTGCGTACAATCTGATAAAAATTACGAAATTACTTTCGTGTCTATATTATGAGTATCGATTCGATTTTGAACATCCATAAATATACCGTGAGAGGTGTAAAACATTTCTTACAACTTTTTAAGATGTTGTTATCAATGAACAAAAAAAAGAGCAATTAAGTAAAACAAAATCACGCGCGCTTAGCCCGTGGATATTAAATAAATAAATAAAAACAATCCTACAACGCTTACATGGGATTTTGAGACGTTATATCCCTGGTGCTTTTTATTATACTAGCTTACTTGCCATCAAGATTATAGAACCATTATAGAGTGCTCAAGCTCAAGTGTCCTGCTCACTTCATATTCCCTCACTCTTACTGTCCAATGCAATACGACAAGAATAATGAGAGACTTGGGTTAGAAAAAACGCTGCATAAAACCGGAAAATAGCCTTATTAAGTATTGATTTGGCCATAGAATAATCTAAGAGTGCTTATCCAAATGGGCTTACAACAACCTCCAAGTAGTATTGAAATGAGAGTGGAACACCCTAGTCTAAACTAGACATGAATAGACCCACAGAAATATAATTTTTGTTGTAGATAATTCGTATCGTGCGGTAAAAATGAAAACATCTAATAATATGTATGATTGTAATTGAATCTTAAAATTTATACTTCCGGAGTTTCAAATAAAACTTTGCAATTTAAACATTACAAAAAAGTATAAACCAAATGAGGATTATTATCGCTAATAAATTATACAACAAACATTTTAGTTAATTATTATAAATTAACATAACAAATAAATAAAATAATTTGCTCTATTTGTTGAATACTCAAGGAAGATATTATATCCAAAATAACTTTAAGAGCATAACACATCTCTTCATTCACCAAACAAGGTCTTTGCTAAACAATGGCCTGTTCCTTCATTCAAAAAAAATTATATATTCACTGCAAAATTTAACTTGATTAATAAAATGCTTGTGTGTAGTCTAGGTGAATTTATCCTGACCGAAATTCGGCCTCCGCACCCACTGAAAAGATATTATCAAGCAGAAATGTGTGCGTAAATAAAGGTACACTCTATAATCCCACACTTTCATAATCCATTTGGATGGCGCTCTGATATCCTCATCCCCGATCTTATAGTATAATTCTCAATCTCATTACTCAAGGCTTCTTCTATATTTTCTTCATTATCGCATTATTAATCTTTAAAAGGTAATTCTTTTATTACTGTTTCTAAGCAGTATTTTTTTTATCAGGGAGAAACTTATAAAACGTTATCAGTACTTAAAGGCACAATATCATAATGTTTAAGCCAGACGCGCGTCATGATGTCACCGTATTACTCACAGTAACGATAATTTTGCCCAATCCACGCATCTGCACGTAGGTCATGTACGTCCGTAAATATTACTAAACAATACAAATGAAATATATATACATACATTGAAATATGTTTTCACGGCTAAACTAGATTGATTTTGATGTCATTTGATACGCAGCAAGATTGAACGTCCAAGGACGTAAGCTACTTTTACCTTGCACCTGACTACCCTGTGACCTGTGGGCGAAGCCATGGCCAGAAATCAGCATAAACATATATAAGTTATATTAAGAAGAAGCTAAAGCTATTATATAGAACCAATTCATAACAAAACTTTAAGATATATAATCTCAAAGAGTACTCTGTGATATAAATGTATTTTCTAGTAGTTACGGTTCCTATTTACATAGTGTTTACTTTTATTGGTCAAACAGAAGATTCAGAATGTTGTAGTGTCGTTACTCTGTTCGTCAATTTTAAGGCTTTGTGTAGTTTTATCTGTCTGGATACTCACTTGGTGTCGCATTGGTGGCTTACTTCTTAAAATGCTGATCTGAGTGATGGAGCTTATAGTTGACACAACTGACACTCTACTGATACTGCAGTAAAAAATTAACATATTAAAGACATAAAAAAGTGGTATATAATAAACATTTTAGGTTTTTGGTTGGCACACTGATAGCTTAATAAATTCTTAATAAATCTTAGTGTCTATCACTAATAGCGAAAATGAGACTAGCCATCAGGTCAGGTAGCTTAATTGCTCATCTGCCTTCTCAAAATTATAAACAATATCCTGGAAGGAGACCATGATTCCGTTGTTCTTGTTGTTTTTATTACCAAATTACATCAAATTCTTGCAAAATTTCAACAAAATATTTCTTAAATCTGTAACAACAACATATTTATTTTATTTAATGTTTAATCAGATATGAAAAATAGGGATTTTATTTATTTTAGGATAATTGCTATGAAAAAAAAAATCTAAATTCTCGCAAATGAAAGAGATATGTTTGTTTAACAATAAAAAATTTGAGAACGGGCGAAAAACGATTTGTGAATGAATGTATTTTTGAAAATGTGTCATGAAGGCAAATTAAATTTAGTAACAGAATATAACCATGCAATAAATTGTATACATTGCTTTCTCAGATTAAGCCATCAACAAATTAGATGAATATGCTTAAAACAAATGAATGATGGATAAATAGATGGAAAATTTTCAAAATTCATCTTAAATAAAATTTAGATCATCTTCCATTTTAAAGTAAAACAGATAACACTTGTTTCAAATAGCCCCAAGAGTGATTGCAGAAACAAACATATTCAAACTTAATCCTAAACAGTCGACGATGGATTTGTAAACATTATGTCAAAACAAGATAAATATCTGTTATCTGTATGCGTGATCACTTTTAAATAGTTTGCGAAAAATTACGCCATTACTTCGAGGTGGGTGGCTTTGGCCTTCTGCATTGGATGAACGAACTCGTTATTTTTAAACATCTTTTAACACCTGCCTAGTTCGCGAACTTTTGGATTGGAACTTGATCAGATATATCGTATTAGATGAGAATCCAGGAAACTAGCGTTCCAAAGATCTTTCGTAACAACTAAATATTGTTAATAGTTTGTACAAAGCTATTTCTCACTTGCTTAACCGCTGATCGAAATATCTATATCGTTTTGATATTTGCAAAATTATTGCATATTTTTTATCTCGCTTCTATTTATGGGATATTTATAGTTATTTTTTTTTGTTTCAGGTCGATCAAGCTCCGAGATAGCCATGGATGTGACCAGCATGACGTTTTCTCATAAAACAATATATTTTATATAAATATATTTTTATCAATAAATCATAATACATTACTTATATTACATTAAAAATGTATAAGACCTTATCGGAGGTGGTTTAATTGTTTTATAGCATTTGCAAAATGTATGAAAGGTGATGAAAAACAGACATGGTTATAGTATTTTGAGTGGCGGCTCTAATTACTATAACTCCACGAATTTCTGCTAGAGTCTGGATGGTGTTTGCAATGTTATTAAATAAGGAAACTACTTCTGTTTATACTATTGAGGTCAAACTACTCATTAGCTTAAGAAAAGTTTTAAAGAATTCGTTTAAAAACGTACACGTTAAAATCTTGTATATTAACAAAATCAATGGGCAATATCGAATTTGACTATAATTTACCAAATATCATGTTATGTATAGTTATATTAATATATGACAAGTCTTTAACT